>NC_045735.1:28251195-28257290 GCF_008692095.1 Etheostoma spectabile | reverse complement strand
AGAGCTTAAAACACTGTCCTGTACATACCGTCCCTGCCTTCTCCTCCTCTCCTTCTTCTCAAAGATCCAATCTCGTCCCTTCTTCGCCGATTTCCCCTTCATGTTTTTGAACCGGCATCTTCACAAAGACATAGTTTGGCTGATAAGCTTATTTACCATGCACCTTGTTCTTTGTGACAAACCATCCAAAACCTCCTCGCCTCTGATGCTAAATATTTCACACATGCAGTCTCTTTGTGTAACTCGAACATCTTTGTGTATAAGGGAGGAAAAGCCGCCTGACAGGGTTTTTAGTCAGGCAGAACAACAGCCCTTTGGAGATTCCTCTCGGTCTTCTGGCTTCATCAAAGCAAGTACGACTGAACCTGCACTTATCAAGGCCAAGACCTGTTTGTAAATGGCTGTTTTAATACAAATCAACAAAGAAACTAGGGATTGTCCGAGTCAGAGTGAAGTAGGGCTGCAACTACCAATTTCGTTGATTACTCGTTCGGACCATAAAATGAAAAAAGGAAGCAAATATTTAAACGACTTGTGTTGTCCAGCTAACGGTCCAAAACCCAAATAATATTCAGCATACTATTATAGAAGATAAAGAAAAGCAGCCAAGCTGAGACCAGCAAATGTTAGGTATTACAAAAGCAAGACTCAAACAACGCTCCAAAAAAAACTATTTTCGAACAATTAATTAAAATGTATGTGTGTTAAAATCCTTTACTTTTGAGGTATCTACAAAATGCCACATGCAAATTGTCAGCAGAAGGCACATTAGGAACAACTAAATATTTTAACAACTGGCACTCAGATGGCCTCAGGCAGCATCCCATCACACTGCATCTTTCTGAATAAAACACACAAAACAAATAAGTCCAGATAAACTCTGGTGACTGAAACAAACGCTGCTACTCTCGACAATGTAGACAATTTTATCAAACTACCACCATTTCAGTGTCTGCCTGCTGGGAATATCTTTACCTCTGTCCTGAATACTGGACCTGGTTTGAAACCGCTCTGTCAGACGTTTCTGATCCCAATCCCTGAGAAGAAGAGAGAGAGATCAATATAGTAGCAAAACTGAAACACAAACTTGCCCAATATCCACTAACTCCTTTGTGTCTTACCTTGGGAAGGACTCCTGTTACACCAGCAAACAGACACAGGAAGAACCTGGAAACAAACACGAAGCGTGGGAGTGAAAAGAGTAAATCAGGCCAGCCGTGTTATAATTCATCGCGAGGCTAATGTGACAAAACAGTCGGGTCAATATAAAGGTCATCATGTTCCAATTAGCCTTGTGTTGCAAGTACACTGTTGCTTATTTCACAGGCCATTAAGAAGGAATCAGTTGCAGAAGGCTGCAGCTGACCATACAGTGGGTACGGAAAGTATTCAGACCCCTTTAAATTTTTCACTCTTTGTTTCATTGCAGCCATTTTCCAAAAATCAAAAAAGTTCATTTTATTTCTCAGTAATGTACACTCAGCACCCATCTTGGACAGAAAAAAACAGAAATGTAGAAATTTTTGCAAATTTATAAAAAAGAAAAACTGAAATATCACATGGCATAAGTATTCAGAACTTTGCCGTGACCCTCATATGTAACTCAGGTGCTGTCTATTTCTTCTGATATCCTTGAGTGGTTCTACACCTTCATTGGAGTCCAGCTGTGTTTGATTATACTGATTGGACTTGTTAGGAAAGCCACAACCTGTCTATATAGACCTTACAGCTCACAGTGCATGTCAGAGCAAATGACATCATGAGGTCAAAGGAACTGCCTGAAGAGCTCAGAGACAGAATTGTGGCAAGGCACAGATCTGGTCAAGGTTCAAAAAAAATTTCTGCTGCACTTAAGGTTCCTAAGAGCACAGGGCCTCCATAATCCTCAATGGAAGACGTTGGGACGACCAGAACCTTCCTAGAGTGGCCGTCCGGCAAACTGAGCTATCGGGGGAAGAGCCTTGGTGAGAGAGGCAAAGAAGAACCCAATGGTCACTGTGGCTGAGCTCCAGAGATGCAGTCGGGAGATGGGAGAAAGTTGTAGTAAGTCAACCATCACTGCAGCAATCCACCAGTCGGGGCTTATGGCAGAGTGGCCCCGGAGGCCTCTCCTCAGTGCAAGACACATGAAAGCCCGCATGGAGTTTGCTAAAAAACACCTGAAGGATCCAAGATGGTGATAAATAAAATCCTCTGCTGATGAGACAAGATAGAACTTTTTGGCCTTAATTCTAAGCGGTATGTGTGGGAGAAAACCAGGCATGCTCATCACCTGTCCAATACAGTCTACCGTGAAGCATGGTGGTGGCAGCATCATGCTGTGGGGTGTTTTTTCAGCTGCAGGGACAGACGACTGGTTGCAATCGAGGAGATGAATGCGGCCAAGTACGGGATATCCTGGACGAAAACCTTTTCCAGAGGTGCTCTGGACCTCAGACTGGGCCGAAGGTTTACCTTCCAACAAGACAATGACCCAAGCAACCGCTAAAATACGAAGGAGTGGCTTCACAACAACTCCGTGGCTGTTCTGAATGGCCCAGCCAGAGCCCTGACTTAAACCCAATGAGCATCTCTGGAGAGAATGAAAATGACTGTCCACCAACGTTTACCATCCAACCTGACAGAAGGAGAGGATCTGCAAGGAGGAATGGCAGAGATACCCAAATCCAGATGTGGAAAAACTTGTTGCATCTTTCCCAAAACGACTCATGGTGTATTAGATCAAAAGGGTGCTTCTACTAAATACTGAACAAGGGTCTGAATACTTATGACCATGTGATATTTCAGTTTTTGTTTTTAATAATATGCAAAAATTTCTAAATTTCTGTTTTTTTCTGTCAAGATGGGTTGCTGAGTGTACATTACTGAGAAATAAAATGAACTTTTTTGATTTTTGGAAAAAGGCTGCAATGAAACAGAGTGAAAAATTTAAAGGGGTCTGAATACTTTCCGTACCCACTGTAGCAAAATAAAAGCCCAGCTTCTGATCGGTACTGACTTTTTAGCCTTGCTGCTGTTGGGGTAATCCACCACCATGCCTCCACCGAAGCCTGCCCTCATGGCCTGCGTCGTAATCAGCTCAAGCTATAGAGGGGGAAGAAGAAGACTGAAAGTAAGTAAAGGAATCGGCAGAAAACATCAGATTTTTCATCCACCGTGCACAGCGTTATTTCACCTGTTCTGAGTTCTCTGGATAAAGCTGGAAAACTGCACGTGCACCTCTTGACTGAAAGACAAAGAGCAAGGAGATGCTAGCAAAGGTTCTCATCGTATAAATGGTATCTGGATGTTTGGAAAGACAAACTGGAGTGATAAAACCTTACCAGAGAAGAGTAGAGAGTACTAAAGAAGGTGTAGAGTCTCTTAGGAGGACTGTGTGTCCTCTTGTCGGCATTACAGAGCCACTGCAGAGCAGAAATACTGACACGGGATCACGCAAAAGGTTAGAAATTAATGAAAATTAAATTCAGCAACCTTGATCTTTTGTCACCTAAGCAAGCTTTGTTCTTCACCTGATGCAGCCATCGAAGGTGCCGGGTCGGAAAGGCATCCCCTGGCCCATGTCCCCCACTAGAAGGTCTCCCTCTACTTCCCTGTCCAGTGCGACATCTGTCACAGGCAAGAGGGGATTTGATCAATGTTTGAGAAATGTATCCACAGCCTCCTTTTACAGTAAATGCATAAATAAACGAAACAAAGCTAAAAAAAAAATAATCATAAAATTATTTTGTGCAAAAGTTAAAATGTCATCCAGAGGGATTAGACAGAGACCTTTGATACTTGACTTATAAGATTGCATAGAAATATAAACAAAAAAACAAATATAGCCCGGATTAAGGCAGGAAAGTTAGGCAACGTCTTTAAAGTTTAGTGGACTTGACACTGGTCTCCATCTCACTGGGTTCTTGAAGTTAGTTAAGGTAATAAAAGCCAAACAAGTGCCTGGAACTTTATTCTTTTAATAAATTAAAAATGTGCCTGATTCAAACGTATAATATCATAACATTATCATTCCCCTCTTGCTTCTTGTCTAAATGGAGCAGTGACAAACTAACCCAGCATTGCGGTGCTGATGTCAACTCCAACCCAGTAGTGTCCCTCCTCGGACAGGAAGTCTCCACTGAGACCAGAGCCGCACCTGAGAGACAGAGGACAGACAGTCACCCGAGTCTTCCACATCACAAAAACACAAGACTACTGGGTACACAAAAGTTCTTATGTGCCACACTGGTGACAGTCAGATGAGGTGAAACTCAAACACTACATTACAGTACTTCCAACACATCCAATACAACTCTTTCATTAACACACCATCAAAAACTCCATGTGTCTGTAATGTTGCTGCAGTACTTCACCAATATGTCCAAACCACTGTACTTTAAAGAATTTCTATTTGTGATTTCTTTATTCATTTTTATTTCAAACAAAAATAAAATTAAAAAAAAAACAATTCGAGACACACACCAAAGCGAATAAAACCATATCTACAGAAAAGGACATTTACTAGTGGGTTTTTTTTAATCTAAAAACTAGAGTATATTAAGAATGTTAAAGAACATATCATCACAATGAAGAGAGATTACTAATGAAGCAAAGTGCAGCAGAAGTCAAAGTTTGATTGATGTGCAGTATATCTGATGTCTTCAGTGATGTAACAATACACAATGCATATCATATTTAGACAATGACTAGTCTAACTGTGACCTTATTCATTTAAATTTCAACAGAAAAAAGTGTCTTATTTCTTGCTCAAAAATGAGGTTTTATGAAGTTACTGGTGTATTACTGCATGCAAAGACAAGCCAGTGTCACTCCCTCACCCCACATCTAGCAGGAAGCATGGCTGTCCCTCTGGGAGGTTTAAAAGCTCTACTGCTCTCTCTGACATCTGGGTCTGGATCTCAATCATTCGGGAGCTGTGAAGCAACAAAACACATACACGGTTATAAGTTTCAACGTTATATGTGACTTCTGGCAATGGAAATACATGTTGAAAGAAACAAATTCAACCTTTAAATGTGGCAAAGGGCCACTGATTTGATGTTGGATTTAGTAGAGTGCCTAATAATATAACTGAAACAACTATCAGAGAGGATTTATTTATTTATTTGAATCTAAAAAGGGAAAATCCAACCTAAAGCACAATTTTAAACATTGGTATAGTAATGAATTTGAAATGTTAATCATAGTAGGCACTACAACCACAAACAATTGCAGTCCTGGACAAAAGTATTGGCACCCCTGGAACTTTTCCAGAAAATGCACCATTTCTCAAGTATTGCAATGACAAATGTTTTGGTATAAACATGTTTCTTAACTTTAAGTGCATTGGAACAGCACAAAAAAAGAATAAAAACGGCTAATCTGACATAATTTTACACAAAACTCAAAAATTAGGTCGGACAAAATTGTTGGCACCCTCAACTTAATATTTGGTTGCACACCCTTCAGAGAAAATAACTGAAACCAATTTTTTCCTATAACCATCAACAAGCTTCCTACACCTCTCAACTGGAATTTTGGACCACTCTTCTTCTGAAAACCACTCCAGGTCTCTCAGATTTGAAGGGTGCCTTCTCGCAACAGCAATTCTGAGATCTCTCCATAGGTGTTCTGTGGGATTTAGATCCAGACTCGTTGATGGCTACTTCAGAATTCTCCGGCGCTTTGTCTCCAGCCATGTCTGGGTGCTTTTTGGAGGTATGTTTCGTGTCATTGTCCTGCTGAAACACCCATGACCTCTGACGCAGACCCAGCTTTCAGACACTAGGCCCTACATTATGGGCCAAAATATTTTGATAGTCTCCAGATTTCATGATACCCTGCACACAGACAATGCACCCGGTGCCAGAGGCCGCAAAACAACCACAAAACATCCTTGAACCTCCACCATGTTTGACTGTAGATACTGTTCTTTTCTTTGTAGGCCTCTTTCCGTTTTCTGTAAACAGTAGAATGACGTGCTTTGCCAAAAAGCTCTACCTTAGTCTCATCTGTCCACAAACCGTTCTCCCAGAAGGATCTGCCATAGCGCTTCTTCTCATTCAGATGACGACGTATGGTTCGAGCTGACACTGATGCACCCTGAGTCTGCA
>NC_045735.1:28251017-28251185 GCF_008692095.1 Etheostoma spectabile | reverse complement strand
AATTTGCGTGGAAGTTGACTGAGGTTGTTTATCCACCATTCAAACTATCCTGCATTGCATTCTTTTATCAATTTTTCTCTTCCGTCCACGTCGATTTCCCACAGTTCCATGGGTTCTAAACTTCTTGATTAAATTGCGCAGTGGACAAAGGAACTTTAAGATCTCTGG
>NC_045735.1:28250771-28251007 GCF_008692095.1 Etheostoma spectabile | reverse complement strand
ACTTGTAACCTTGAGATTGTTGATATTTTCCCACAGTTTTAATTCTTAAGTCCTCAGACAATTCTCAGCTCTTTTCTCTTCTCCATGCTTGGTGTGGCACACACAACGCAAAGCAAACTTTTATACACTCTAACTGGCTTCAGTTTGGATTTCTATATATCCAGCACCTGTTACTTGCCACAGGTGAATTTAAATGAACATCACATGCTTAAAATGAAATTATTTACCCACAGTTT
>NC_045735.1:28250609-28250761 GCF_008692095.1 Etheostoma spectabile | reverse complement strand
CCAATGATTTTGTCCAGTCCATTTTGGGAGTTTTGTCTAAAATAATGTCAAATTTGCCTTTTTTTTCTTCTGCTGTTTTTTGCTGTTCCAATGCACTTAAAAGGTAATAAACATGTTTATACCAAATACATTTGTCATTGCAACACTTTTCT
>NC_045735.1:28246410-28250599 GCF_008692095.1 Etheostoma spectabile | reverse complement strand
GTGCATTTTCTGGAAAAGTTCCAGGAGTGCCAATAATTTCGTCCACGACTGTATCTCCTTAAGCTGGAAAGTGAGTTGATGTATGAGTTGAAGTGAGGTGATATATTTGAATTAGTGACTTACTTGCGTGTTCAATCCAAATTTGTTTTATGTGAGTGTGCTTTCAGTAGTGAATAAAAAAGTGTTATTACCATTGTAAGAAGGTAGATTTCACCTACAAACAGGGACAGGAAGATATTCACAAGTAAACCCCAGACTCACTTTTGAGAGTATTTCTTTGCCTCGGCTTCATTGTAGAACTGCGGGGATGAGAGCACATCAATATTAAATAACACTTCAATAATACACTTGAAACAGTTCACGGCATTGGCTGTCAGCTGACTAGCCCCAGTCCGTGCCTCTCGTGTATCCTCATTACATTTGTAGTTACATTACATGCATCCAAACATAGGACTCAAAGTAACAAACTGCAGCTAATTACGCTAATGGAAACGAAGCCATTAATTAGCCTGTCATCCAGTCAGCGTTTATTCAGTTAAAACGCTGGTGTATTATATCCAGGGGACCTTTAAAGATCCAACCTGCTGAAACAAACAGGACTAGCTAATGTTAGCCTAGCAGCTAACAACTAGCCTACACAGCGCCACTGACCACATCTGGAGGAGCCGAGTGTTCCGGCCGCCGACAGCTGGATGTCATGGTTGTCCTTGTGTTTGTGTCCCGGTATCTGAAGGTTGAAGGGTTATTTTGGGATATCAGTTCATAAACAAGCTAGTAACATCACGAAAACCGACGGTCCACACGTGAAGAGCAATGACGTCACTTGCAAGCGACGTAAGTACTTCCTTGTTGAGTTCAATAAAAAGCAGCCCAGCTAAAACAGAAGCTCATATCGCCACCTATTGGGTAGATATTGCATAGAATATAAATTAGAAATATTATTGGAATGTGAGAACATATGGTTCTCACATAAACTCTTTTCAGAGTTTATTGTTTTTTTTATCAACCGATACAAATTTAAACAGAAATATACATCCGTTAATAAATAAATAAACAATACATCAAATATACATACTGATAATATAATAATATATATAATATCGAAAAAGCTAATATAATACAAACAGGGTGTATTACACAATATATAGGCTACTGCCATCTGTTTAAAGGTGTCGTTTCATGGCCATAATTACTAAATACACTCAAAATTGAATTTAAGTCTCAAAAACACATCACAGTTTTAAAATCAATCTCTATCATTTTTGGAAGTAAAGGGAACACATATGTTTTTTTGTTTCTATAAATGACTGTAACGATTTATTGTTTTACAGAAAAAGCATATCTTAAAAGCGTGTTGTATAGACTGTTAAACTATGGGCTGTTACACAAGGGTACTAAGGTTGCACCCATAGGGTTGTAGAGAAGGGTTGTACCATACCGACTCAACCCTTGAGGTTCCCCGTTTCCTGCAAAATGATTGGTCGGGTATGACAAGTACTTCCTGTAAACATGGCCTGTTATTGGTACCTCCTTATGTGACGTAGGCGGATGCTCCCGCCTGCTCGCCGGCTCCTGTCTCGCTAAAATGGCAGAGGTCGGTCAGAGGCTGGGGAGCGGAGCTTACCGGCTGTCCGCTTTCAGAAACAACCAGAGTCGACCGGTATGCACCGGAGAAAGTCCCGGATCTCTGCTAGGTAACTGCTCCTTCAGTGACAATCGGCTAAAAGACAAATTAAGCCGGGATCATCAACGTGAAGTTCAGCCAGTGTCAAAAAGAAGAGCAACACAACGTAAATCAGAGAAAGTTTCCAGAGTGAGAACAAGTGAAAGTCAACAGGAAAATGGGACTTTGCTTTGTGCCCCATCTTTGAAGCTGGATTCATCCCGTTTTTTTTCCCGAGAGAGCCTGCAAGCTCACACAACAGCCCTGTACCTCTCAGCAAGGCCGCAGCCTCTCCTCCAGGAGAAGCTGCGGCCTGGCAAAATGACATGCTGGACTAGAGGAGCTGTCTCCATCCATCCTGACACCTTCAGGTCCCGCCATCAGCTGCGAGCACTCTGCACTGTCATCTTCATTCTGGCAGAGCAGAGGTCGGAGAAGCTGTGGCGTCTCCAGCTACATCCTGACACCCTGCAAGCCTCTACTAGAAGTTACAGCTGGAGGAGGGAGAGCAGCTCAGAAGATACTCGTCTGCTGTACAGAAGTAGGACGTCCTACTACGACATCCTCAGAGTGTCCCCCAGTGCCACACAGTCCCAGATCAAGACAGCCTACTACAAGCAGTCCTTCATCCATCACCCCGACAAGAACCAGGGCAACAAGGAGGCCGCCCAGCGCTTCTCTGATATCAGTGAGGCCTACTCAGTGCTGGGCAACATCAGCCTGAGGAGGAGGTACGACAGCGGTATCATGAGTTTCTCGGACGTTCAAAGTGCAGGGAGACCGTCCTCCAAAGAGACTACGAGCAGATTTAAAGGCTCCCCGCAGCATCATCAATATAGAGCTAGGCGATTCTCCCAAGCTGGCGGGAAGACCATGTTTGATTTTGACGCCTTTTATCAGGCTCACTACGGGGAGCAGCTGCAGAGGGAGCGGGAAATGAGAGCCAGGAAGCAGCACATGGAGGAGCAGCAGAAGGAGAAACTTCGCAAGTGGAGGCATGGGAAAATGTTGGAAATGACTGTGGCGATGCTGCTGACCATGGCAGGCTTACTTTTTGTCAATCTCAGCAGGCCCTGAAATAGAAGCAGCAAGCCGGCGTGGCCCTGTGGGGGTGCATGGCACGACTCTCAGGGGGCTGGAGATGGAGGGTGGGGGGGGTGCTACCTCAGACTGTTTTACAAGTGTAACACACTTTCTGACAGTTGAAGATGATTACTTTTAGTGTGTTGCAGGAGTAAACCAAAGCCAGATCACTATGTATCATTTGTTAATGGTCCATAGATACTGTAGGCTTGTTATTTATAACCGAGGTCCCCATTAAAAGCTGATTGTATCAAGATCACAACTGAACATATTGATTTTCTTTATAGCTAGGATCTAATACGCATAAACAAACATTAGACATAGACACACACTTGCATAGAAAGGCACGTCAGGAAAAATCTGGAAATCTACTAACAACATAGCATGAGCATGTAGCTCATTAAAGAATCTCAAAAGCACCCAGTGTAAGGCTGGGGGATATATCGGTATTGATATATGAGGCTAGATAGCGTCTTAAATGTTGGATATCGTAATATCCTGATATGAAGTGTTGTCTTTTCCTGGTTTTAAAGGTTACATGACAGTAAAGTGATGCCATTTTCTGAACACACCAGGCTGTTCTAGCTGTTCTATTATGTGTTATTATATCAACATAACTGATGGTTATTTATGATTGTGTGCATATTTTGTGTAAGCAATTGTCAACCTTACAATATTGCCACAATATCGATATTGAGGTATTTGGTTAAATATATCGGGATATTTGATTTTCTCCATATTGCCCAGCTCTAATCCAGTGTATGGGTGATAATAAGATAAATTTCAAACTTTATGGCTTTCTTACATTTGAGTCATTAAAAAAGTTGATTTCAGAGTTACATTATTACAATCATGTAAAATGTTCATGATCCTCATCCCAAGAAGTGTCATTGCAGGTATGGTCTTCACAACAATCGTTCAAAAAGCTGTGAAGTTTCTGTGTACACATGTATTTATCTACTTCTTATTAGAAGTGACAAGTCGAAAGCCAAACAACTTTTTTGGCAGCTCAAATTCAATTGTGCTCATTCAAATACTGCCCAAGGGTGGACAAATGAAATGTGACATGCTAAACACTGGATCTGTAATGTAAAGAATTGTGTGCATTTTAAGATTGTTAGAAAAATGAAAACACATTCATTTGTACACCTTCTCCGGGTGTTTTTCCAGTGTGTATGTGTGTTATCTACTGTATATAGACGATGCCACATGTGTTAAATAGTTTATTTTGTGTAAGGGAAACTCAAATAAGCAACTTTGATAAAACCGTTTTTTTTTTTGTTTTAATCTATTTTGATTTATTAATAGTCACAGTAAATATGCAATTACTCACCACTTCTTTAATTTGTGTTCTTTTTCTGCAATACTCTAAAATCTCTCTAGAGGGCATCTACGTACATTAAAATGATCTCTGGTTACAGCTGGAGGCCTGAGGGGGGGGGG
>NC_045735.1:28237358-28246400 GCF_008692095.1 Etheostoma spectabile | reverse complement strand
GACATTAATGGATGTTATGGAGGCCTCAGTCTGCTGAGAGCTGCTGCTGTTGTTGACAGTGTGTTTATTTCCCCGAAGATGCTACATATTAAAAACCTATATCAAAACCAAAACTTGGTAAATGTCCGGGATTAGGTTATCAGTCTTTAAATTGCAGTGGTCAAAACACTGTCTGATCTTTAAAAATGGTTCTTTATGTGCCATATGCATTCATGAGCTGACACTAAATGCATAACAACTCAGTGTGGTCGCATTAGGGCCTAATTATTGATGACTGAAACTGAAAGAAAATAAAAATTACATCACATTTCACACTTCTGTTGGATGAATAAATAGAGATGAGACAAATTATCTTATTTTTGTAGCTCTTTAACTCTTCGACTTTTCTATGCCTTTAGTCTTGAACGTTTCAGGATGAATCCCCGGATTGTGACATTTGAGTGATAAACCGCAGAAAAACATCCAATAGTTTGTTCACATTTTATTCACAGAAATATAAAGTAGTATGTCAAGTACATCACTTTGTACAAAATTGCACAGACTCTTCAAAACTCAGTCAGACAACAGAAAATGTAGCTTTTAAGAAGTGTTAAGAAAATAAAAGGGAGGCATGAGCAATCTGTGATATGTGAGATAGGCTCTTGCAACAGACAGGTTCCACTGAGGGCGTTTCATTAAGAAGAATCAATTAATTGTACATAAATAAGACTCAATAGGAAAAAATGTAATTTACAACGGCTGAGGAATAAATATGTTTCAAAAATAGGATTCAAATTGGCACATGAACTGCTCCGCCCGTTCCTCGACTGAAATCTCACCTTTGAAGCTAAATGGCCGTGTTCGAAAAGACAGACGTTGACGTTTGATATGTTTATTCCAACTGAACAAAAGTGCTGCATATGTCTGAAATACAGTAGCTGAAAGGTGCCTGCTTTTCTGTTCATGTTTTCAGGTGTGTCTAACATGCTGTAAAAGAAAAGCTGACATTTTGGGAAGTACACTTGTGTGATTTATGAGAGGATACCACTGTTATGTGAATGGTATCAATTCATTTAACTTGGCAAGGAAGCGAATATTTCCCAAAATGTCAAACTTTCCCTTTAAGTGGATATTTTAAGTGATATTTTGTGTTATAATGAAAGTCAATACTCACAGTAACAAGTATTTTTTAGTGTGAAATATAGGTTTTCTTTTGAACTTAAAAAGCTTAGTAATCTCTCAGCATAAATGAAAGCAGCAATGTCCCATCTTTCCATTCAAGCATGGCCATTTAGTACCCTTTACCTTACTGTCTGTTCCGTTCCAGTCCACACCAGGCCGCACAAACGGTACGCAATACTGCCACCTTTCTAGAAAAACAAGTCCCCAGTCCCTCCTATAGCCTAAATGCTGGATTTGGTATAATAATATCTTTAAAGCATTACTTCAAAGTGAACTCCTATATTAACAGCATATCTAATCTACAGGTTATTGATATGATAAGCTTGAATACAGAACCAGCACCCGAAGGAGGGACCTTGAAACCATGTTTTAGAAACACTATTGTAGCACACCAATCATTGAAAAATATTTGGACTCTAATACGCCACCGCACACTCATAGAAATAACCCCGGTATGACAGCAAAATGGGAGCCACCCTGTCATATTCATACAGACTGAACGTGTGTTGTTCATCCTCCATTTCAACTGATTTGTAACACAACATATGGGTGTGTGTGTGTGTGTGTGTGTGTGTGTGTGTGTGTGTGTGTGTGTGTGTGTGTGTGTGTGTGTGTGTGTGTGTGTGTGTGTGTGTGTGTGTGTGTGTGTGTGCACCATTTCAATAGGCAGGGATACGTTCAGTGTTTTAAGCAGAAACTGAAAGTGAAATAATCACCTGTGTTACGTTTTGGAGCTTTTGTGATTACGCAAGATGTCGACACCATCTTCCTTGTCACTATCTATCACTAACAGTCCGTTCAAGTCCAAGGTAATTGTCAGGCACTAAGACCCTTTAGGCTGTACATGTTTAAGACAAACATCTCTGAGCTAACACTAACACACCCATGATTGCTGATGTTAGAGTCGAGCAGAGACCCAGAGCAGGACTTTGTAGGAAAACCCTGCAGGGACACTGAGGATATCCGGGACAAACTCAAAGCAGCTTTATAAACATTAATAGAGATGCTCTCGGGAGCTTGGAAAAGCTCGGAGGGGAGGAACATTTCAAACTCTCAGTCCTTCAGTGGGGATGTGAGACAGGCTCTGCTCCCAGGGAACTGTGGCTAAGGGTGAACAGGAAGTGGTCAGGAGAGATGTATCAAAGCTATATGACTCCATTGGGTGACTTCCTCTTGCTTTTGTCCGCCTACGCTCATCTTCGCTGCTCAATCTCAACATCTCTATTACTTCCTGTGGCCTTCTATTTCTCTGTTCACTGGCATTCTTGACAACTGAGTTTCAAACGAAGCCGCAGAGCCTGAGGGATTTGTCAGCGTGGACGCACTGCTCACCATGCTCTAGCCTTTCTTCTCAAATCACAGAAACAGGAAATTGCCTTGAAACAAAAACAAACAAAATGATGGGCGATCCAGTGATTTGGACCGTTTTCAACATCAGTAGAGCGTCCCATGTCACCTCCAATACATGACTGAACCCTGCCCTGGGCCGTTTAGTAGAAAGAGTACTGGTTCTCCACTGCCCGGGCCCTGCGAGTCCCGTCAGCGTCGTGGTAGTCGTCGGATGCACCACTAGAGGCATCCAGCAGGCGTTCAGAGCTGTTGCTCCGGCTCTGCAACCCTTCTCCTACTCCTCCTCCAGTACCTGGGTCACTGCGGGAGAGGGAGGGAAGGGCGATGGGTGAGGAGGAGGTGCTCGATGACAGCGGGGTATCGGGAGGGGGCCCTGCAGGCGCGGTGATCCCAGGAGGGTGGAGAGCTGGCTGGGCTGAATCTGTCCGGCAGCCTGCATCCCTGGGAGGGGTGAGGACCGGAGGCACAGTCACATCTGTAGCAGATAGTGGTGAGAAGAGAATTTTAATGGAAGGCAGATTAACAATATAGATTAATCTGGGCTGATAATTGTTGGTTTTACACTGAAGAGTTGCGAGCAAAAGGCTCCTTCATAGAGCAGCATGTAAACACAGGCAGTGTGGGCCTCCTTTATTATGCTTACTCTTGGTGGGTAATAACACCAACAACACTGGTGCCAAAGACACGCCTGACCAGTGTATCAGTGAAGCCTTTTACGCCCTGAATCAAACCCTCACTCTGTGTAAGTATGTGTATGGGAGTGAGAGCATGAGTATGTGTAGGTCCAGCGTTGGGGGGGGGGGGGGGGGGGGGAACAGGGAGCCTCTTTGTGACCACCAGGGTGGGTTGGGGCCTGAGTCTCGGCCTGCATGCAAAACTCCTGCGGTATAATCGCCCCCTCACTCTCCTGCACAGGAGGGCATTCATCCCATGCCAGGAGAGGAGAGGGTGTTAGCACGGAGGAGGCGGAGGGGGGCAGGTTCAGTGAGTTTTAGCTCTGCTTCCAAGGACAAACCTCTGCTATCCATCAACACATCTAACTTACAGGAAGTGTCTAATAGCCCTCAAATAGCCTTTGGTGACCTGAGGAATGAGGAACGATTGTCAAGCCAAGACGCTACTTTATTTTAAATCACTTAGTAATTATTTCCACCTTAAATGTTAGCCTTTTATTGTTTTGTTTAAGAAACTGAACATGGATAACCTAGGCAGTTGCAAGATGATGGCGAATGCTAAAACCTAGTATAGAAGTATAGCCATAATATATATATATATATATATATATATATATATATATATATATATATATATATATCAGTGAATCAATATTGTCTGTTACACAGAAATATCTACCATAAGTATGTAACATTAGCCAACTTTTCATTTGTAAGAGGAAGGATGTGTTCATTCTTCTTTCAAATGTTACAAAAGTTATTAAAATCTCAAACAATGTAATGACTAGACCGACATATCGGCTGATATTAGCTTATTGCAGAAATATTGTGTCAGTGTATATGTCAGCTGTTAAGTAACAGGAATGCCCCACTCAGTACATTATGGGGTCACAATCTTTTTGTTTTTATGTAAAATATAATTTTCACAAATATAATTATGATGTTTTTTAAACTCTCAAATATAATAATGGCCCCAAAAATCCAGTATCGGTGAGGCCATAAAATATTAAGTTTCAAAATCTAAATAAGGAACTAAGGACATAAGGAACTATTTATTGGAAATTACCTAATGGCCGATAATGGGACTTTGTCACAGGAAACATTTTGACTTGTAATAAGAGGAAAGTCGGTGACAGTGAGCCAGCATGTTATGATAAGATAAGATAAGATAAGAAAGCTTTATTGTCATTATATTAGGATTAATAAAATGAAATTGCCAATGCACCTCCCAGCGGTGCTTAATACCAGGGCCCTGAAACAAAGCACATACATGAAATTCAGCCAGCATTAGTTTTTTTAATTACACCTGTGTTTTTCCTACTGTGGCAAGTCAAAATGTCTTCAAAGAAAAATGCATATTATCCTTGAACTTGAGCTCTCTAATTATGCACGTGCAGCAGACAACTCAGGTAATGTCCTGCATAGCTCCACCCGACAACCTGAGCAGAGGTGTAATCATCCAAAGTACTTGAAAACACCTACAGTATATTGTGTGTTGAGGCCTTCTACATAAGCCTGGATGCTTTGACCTTTCCCAGCACACCTGCTATTAATTAGGCGCTAATTAGGCAACTAATTGGGATATAAGAAACTGCAATGTAATAAGCCTTTAAGTACAAATATCAGGGCATGTTAAAAACAAGAACCATACAGTGTCTTAAAATCACTTAATACACTCAAATAATTACAGAGATCAACATCAATGACCTCTCTGGTAATATCCACAGTTGTGACTTATCTTATGGTCTTATGCCTGTGTAATGTGGTGTGTGCACAGTTTTTGTTCCTGTGCTGTGTACCTGTGGTGGAACTTCGCTGCACTTGTACATAGGAGCGTAACGTGATGTCAGCAGAGCCTCCTGATTCGAGGGGAATGGGGTGGGCATGGAAGTGTCTCAACATGTCCGACACGGTGTGGAACCACAAGTGGTGGACGTGACACTGCCCGTTCTCATTCACTGACAAACGCAAATGCTGGGAGAAGAAGGAAGGGAAAGAAGGAGGAGACAGGACATTACCAGTTTGTGTGATTAAAAGGAAGGAAGAGGGAGAGCTGTAAAAGAGAAGGGGTAGGAATAAGACAGTGCTGATACTGAAAGTCTAAGACAGAGGTCAGGACATTATCTGAGAGGTGTGTCGCTGTGGGAGCCGAGTGACAAAATGCCAAGGCTGACACCAGAGGAAGAGACGGCAGCTGACACTTCCTCAACGCTGCCGGTCGGCAGGATGTGATGTGCAAGGATCGTGTTACATTACACAAAACTTTGGCATTACTGCATCTTTTCCAGGGCCTGAACAACTTGGTCTGCTGTGAGCTGCAGTGGCTGCAACTCAAAATGTCACCAGAACAAGCATGAGTGAATTAAACTGCAGCTAGAAGAAGATAACATATTTTGAGTTAAGTCCATATTTAAAAGAACACAAAATTCATCAGTGACAACTGTGATTGAATATGGTGGATTGTTTTAAAGCTACAGTGGGTAGTTAGTCCATGAGGAATTCCAAGTCATGACAACAAAACCGTCGGAGCGTCCACATGACACAAGCGTTGATAGCGCACCGTCCCCACCCCTCCTCCACGCAGTTGCTAGTAGCCAAGGAGGACATGGAGTATTAAAAAAACATGATGGACTCTTCAGAAGAGGTGATTATCTTCACTCAAGCTTCTGCGACAACAATCTTCTGAATCTTGAGAGTTGTGTGGAGCTTTCTGGCAACTCATTTGGAAATGGCTTAAATGTAACGGACATTGATTAATATAAAAAGTTACGCGCTAAAGCTTTAAGTCTTTCATCAAGTATCTAGTTTCTCAAATATCAGAATTTCTTTTTTTCATATCTTGTTTTCTACTGTGAAAATAAGCAAATTGAAGACAGAAGTAATGACTCTGGACATTGTTGACGTTTTATAAACTCAAATAAATATATCAACTAAACTATCAGTCATCATCAAAATCAAACATCAAAATACAAATAATAGTTTTACCCCTAATCTACACATATGAAAAACACACAACTACCTGCCTCCCTTTAAGTGTATAGACACATAACACAATGCTATTTCTCCGCTCTCTACTCATCTCACCTTGGCTTTGCCCTGAAAGTTGAAGGTGAGGACGTACTCGCCCGGCCGTGTCTCGCTCTGACGAATCACAAAGAGCCCGTGGCTCCTGGCCCCGCCTGCTAGCACTAACTGAGCCGCACGCACGCGGGACAGGGTACCATGGAACCATGGGTAACCCGCCAGGCTGGCATCGCCATCTGACTCTTTCGCTCCTTCAATGCCACCTGAGTAAAAAAACAAATCTATGTTTTTTTCTTTTCCTCCTGTGTTTTTGAGTATTCATATGCTTTGATATTGTGATTACTGATACTATGTGTGGTTACCTGCAGAAGAGGTGGAGCCCTGGGCCTCTGGGGACTGGAGGAAGCGCTCTAAAGGCATGTGGGACGGGTGCTGGGTGAAGGGGGGTTCCCTGCAACGGACTGACGGGGCGCTGTAATGCTCTGCTGTTGTAGGACATGGCCTCTCTGGAGCACGATACACACCTGAACACATTTTGAATATCTTAACCCATTCCCATAGATCAAAAGACTGTACTGTTATGTAACAGGTGCTGTAAAACATCGGAAAAAGAGTCTTCACTCACCCTCAGACAGCAGCTCACAGCTGCAAGAGGCCACCATGGAGCAGTCTTTGGAGGATTGACCATGAGGACATGACGCCAGCTCGATATCATCGCCGCTGTCACTGTACACAAGCAGGCAGGTCAGGACAACCGCAAGAACGTATACACATGCACATGCACGGGTGCAACCAAAACATCACAGATTCCTACAACACATCCACATCCTACAAACACGGACACAAGTCGTTTTTCTGTTTACGTCCTGAGCAGCACTGACCCAGGAAACTCAGGAGGAATGTCAGCAGTGCAAGCTCGCCCATGTTTGTGCTGAAACAACCTGTCAGAAACTCTGATTAATGGCTGTGTGTGTTTCCCCTCCTTTCCCTTTTTTCCCATACACCCTTTCCCCCCTCTCTTCATCCCTGCGTCCCTCTCTTCTCTCCATCTTCAGCCAACAGCAAATATTTATCTGGTGGTTTACCCAGGGTCTATGCAGTCCTGGATGTCAGCAACCCAGGAGTTTTTCTGCAGTGAGTCGATGGTTTCCAGGATGTACTCGCCCCCGTTTTCCACCTGTGGAAGCAGCAAAACACTGCGATCACACACTGAGCTCTGTTCAAAGGACCACATCAGGCTAAACAGGGCATTCCACTGTTAACTCAGCAAGGTCATGGGCTAGCTCATTTTCCAACAACCTGTTTTTTAATGGAATCATATTTGAAACTGAGGCAGGTGCACTTGTGTTAATGTGGTTGTAAAATGGTTGCAGTTTCTACCTTAAGAACAAAAGTGTTGTCCTTGTCAGGCATCTCCAGCGGCATGGTGGTCCGCACCTCCACTATGGCTGACAGAGGGATGCTCACTTTGGGCTTTGAGGACTGAAGTAAACATACAAACAGAAAAACAGAATAAAAGTCACGTTTAACTAAAACTGTAAAAACAAATCTTTTTTTCAAGCGGTATGAGGTATATGACTGGTTGGGACCCCAATAAGGTCATAAGATCAATCTATGGAGTTCCAAAAAAAAGTACCACACTTCTACTGCTACAGTTTGTCTATTTCTTTTTTTCATTTTTAAATCGGATCAAATCATGAGGCATATTACTGACAGTTTTTGAGTTAAACTATAAATAAATAATAACTAAGGATGTTTTGTTACCTAACTGTATCTTTGATGGTTGCTTTTTTAATCATGAAGTTAAAAGGTTTTCCAAAGCTTAAAGGGGTCACAAGCTAAACATTTTGGGAGCCACAGCTTTAGATGATGTTAGACAATAATCAAGCATCTGCTTCCTGTGCTTGTATATCACATTGGACCGAGAGACATTTTTTTGTTTTTTACATTTCTGCTTAACAAAACTAAGCAAAACAAAAAATTCTGTAATTATACACCAGTGTAAAATCCCCCAAAACCAGAATAAGTAGTTATGAATGGTCCAAAGTTAAATTAAATCCTTTATTACATCCTGTAGGAGGCAACTGCTTTTAATTAGCGGTACAGGTTTAAATAGTTCCACTTCACCCTCTGTCTTTAGAGTGAAACACACCCAACTCAAACAATAATTAAGAGGCAACATGCAATCTGACTCAGTGGTACAACCTTAGCAGCACTGAACTGCACCCCCTGTCTCCTGATATTAAATAATCCCTTCAAATAAAATAAGGCCAACATTAAAAGAGGGCAAGGAAGGGAAGAGGAAGGGACGAGTTTACAAAAGCTTGTACAATCTGCAAATATAACTCCACGGCTCAGTTTTTATGCAGTCTCTTATTACGCGCAGTGTTTCTCAGCGATTACTCCTGCTGGCTGACTGCAACAAACATAAAACAGTTTACAAGAGGGTGAGCACAGAAAACATCCTGGCCTCAGTTTGGCATCTGCAGAGAGCTGGATCTAGACCATAATCTTAACAGATTCAATGAGTGTGTTTGATACGGTGAGTCGTGTGTGTGTGTGTGTGTTTGTTTGTGCGTGTGCGTGTGTGTCTCAGGAGAATCCGAGCGAGAAGGAGGCTGACTGATGGTCTGGCAGAGGCTTATCAGCTGATCTGTCTGGACTGGAGCAAGACTTTTTTCATCTTGATCTGCATGTGCAGCTGGCTGCCGTCCACACCCACAATTCATTTCTCTGGATCAGATGCCAAAAAAACACTTCCTGTAGTAAACCATTTGACCATTTCCTCTACCTCGCTACAGCACAAGCCTAACTTTGAAATGTTAAGTTGGTG
>NC_045735.1:28226989-28237348 GCF_008692095.1 Etheostoma spectabile | reverse complement strand
ACCAGTCTTACATACGTGCTGCACCAGACAGCTCTCACGGTCTTACAGGAAATACGTATTCAGTTGGTGTGGTCACTCTATTCTTTTGTGTAGGCTTTTTGATGAAAACCTAAAAGGGTCTGTCCACCCAAATGACAAAGAAATGACATTTTCTCGCTTAACTTTAGCAAACATAATATTATTAGACTATGTTTTATGTGTCAGTGTTTTGAGAATGTAGTCTGAGATGTTGTGGTAAATTTGTAAAAAATGTACACAAATAAAGCTAGTGAGTCAAATCAAATGAGCACCAAAGGAGTTTTGATTGGATTCTTTTTGGAGGCATGGAAGGATTTCTTCCTGCATTGGTGTGATGATGGGACTTAAAATGCACAAAATCACCCAGTTACTCCAGTAAAGTTACATTCAAATACAGATTACACTCAGGATTGTCAAAACATTCATAATTCTTCATAAAAGATAAGATAATTACACCAGAAACACACCCATTCTTTTTATAATTTGGGGAGAGTATGGATTCTTTTACTTAATGCCTCTTATTATGATAAAACAAATCATGTGATGTGTTCCAGCAACTTAGTTATTGCATGTTTCTTTAGGTGGCGTGAAGCAGAGAATGGGTCGTCTCGGGGCCGGGACGACCCATTCTCTGATTGATGGCCCTGACATGGACAGCCAGAAACGGGCAGGAGTGAGATTTTATGAATCTGTTTATCTTTCCGACACTGTTGACTGTTATGATTTGTAAGACCTGAATAAGACAGCAGTTTTAGAACAAGTCAGTGTGTGTGCAGGGTAGGCCGGTTGAGATGTGCGTGTTTAATTAATGTGTCACTTTAGCTGCAACCACTGCTCTGATGTTTCTCCTAATCTCATCTGATAATAATTTCCCCACGTGTGGACGTTAATAGAACATGACAGATTAAACTGCAGAAGCACAATTATTAAGTCCCATGTAATATGTTCCCATTGTGGCTCTCTCTCTCTGAGTTTGGCAGAATTTTTGAGTGACTCACAAAAACTATTTCAGTTCCTATTTTCAGTTTGTCGTCACCGCAGCTAAAGACGAGGAACCAATCAATATTTATTTTTTTGCACATGAAAGGGAATCTTTGCGGTTTGCTGCCTCTTACAGAAATCAATGTACCAGCTTCCTCTCTCTCACACACACAGTCTCCAGTTCTCTCCACCAACTCCTTCACGCCCCTCCCAGGCCTGTCTCCCACCTGTCCTTACCCCTCTCCCCCTCTCCCCAGGCTTATCCCCACATTCCCACCAGCCTTGATCAAAGGACGGTGGCAGATTTACACACACTCAGCTGCACAGCCTCATGGCCTTCTTAAGGTCAGGGGCACTGATCTGGAAATCCCATATAGACAAATGTGAAGTGTGCATGCATGCATGCATGCGTGTGTGTGTGTGTGTGTGTGTGGTCCAACTTCACTCAGGGTCAGAGAGGTTGGATTATCAAGCTGGATTTGTATCTGGAATTCATAGGACAACAACTAATGATTATGTTCATGAATCATTAATGTCCTGATCATTTCAGTATTTTTTTAAGTATCATCCTGCTTTTAGACAGCGGCTAGACAAACGGCTTCCTCAATGCATCTGGAAAAGAAATCTTGCTATGTTGGAAGTGGCTTTGGGGACCATTTTTAACTGGTCTGGATAGAGACATGATGTCTAAACCTCCAATAAGGACTGTGAGTAAACACTGATCTGTATTTTTTTTGTCACACAGGGGTGTGTGGAAAGATCTAGATTTTTTTTGTTAAAATCACCCAATAACCACCTCCTAATTTCAGCACTAGATCCATGTTTTTTACCAAATGATCCTGCATGTCTGCGTGCGTTTGTGTACCTTGGGTGGAACGTAGAACTCCAGCAGGAACTTCTCGCCTCCTTCATCCCTCTTCGTCTTCCTCAGCAGCAGGCGGCACTTCTGCCACTGTGCGGCACCCATACAGTTTGTGTCATCAGCCACCATGTATCTCAACGCTCCCTCCCTCTGGATCTCCAGCATCTCAGCCTTGTGGCCCTGGGAGCCCCTGGGAAGCCGTAGCTTTTGGGACCACTTCTCTCCGCTTGCAGCCTCCCCTCCTGCTCCTCCCCCCCCTCCTACTCCTCCCCCATTAGCCTTCCTGGCTCCGGAGGGACCTTCGGGTTCAGGGGAGGCCCGTCTGTGCCACATCTCCTTCACCCCGTCCACCACACAGAGGCTCATGTTCCTCAGGGAGAAGCCCTTCTTAAAGCGAGTCTTTGGGTGATTGACCGACACGTCCTCTGAGCTGCGGGACTGTCCCAGAGCAGACACCTTGTGTGTTGGCTGGGGGCCTCGGGAAGCCGTGGTGCCACTGCTTCCCCTATCTATCCCGCCCCCTCCACTGTCCATGCTGTCGAGGGATTCACTTGAAGCCCCGGCGTCTTTGCGTCTCTGGTAAAAGTCGTGTCCGTAGGACAGCGGGCAGCCCTGGATTCCCAGAAAAGGAACAATGCTGTACTTAGGTGCTGAGTTGGAGCCGTCCTCCCCCGGCGAGGATGCCTGGCTCTCCCGGGCCTGGGTCAGCGCTGCAGAAAAGCACGCCAGGAAGTGGTGGGCAAAGTGTTGTGAGAAGCTGACATCGGCGCCGGGCGAGTCGTAGCACGGGTTCTCCGACAGGAAGCGCTGGAACTTGTCAGCGAAGTCTGCAGCGGAGGCTCGAGCATGGAGCTCACAGAACTCTCGCCAGTCTGGCAGTGGGCACGAGGAGGAGAGCTCCGGGCTACCGGGCACCACCGCTCCGTTCATCACTGGGCCATGCCAACCCACAGAGGAGAGGCTGCAGAGGAGGAAGAAGAGCACAGGGTCAGTGTGGATGCAAGCAAAAGACTTGAGTGTATATTTATGTAAGTCCTGGCGTTGGATCTGACAAACAGATGTGGAACAGCCTGCATGTGTGATGGTGCAAACAATAAAAGATATGTGAATGAAGCAGCCTTGTTTAATTATATTTCCATATGGATGATAAGAAAAATCAAGTCCTTCTTTGCAGATCAATAAAACCATGCAGCACATACTTTTTCATCTGTCAAGATTATATATTTCAACATTAAAACATTCTCTCCAATTTTTAATATTTCCCCATCCCATCATATAAAATGTGCAAGTTAACATCTTTCACTTTGATAACCAGGATTTAAAAAAAAACTAAGATCATAAGTCCAAGTCCCCCAGCTCAAGAAAAATGTGACCGATGCCAAAAAAAAATCTCAACATTTTCATGTAAAAAACATGTATCTCCTTTTTTTTTGTTCATGAGCTAAGAAAAACAAGCTTGGTTTCAGCTTTGTGATGATACATTTTCTTCACATAATCCAATGCATTTATTTTTGAGAATCTTTTCAACCCATAAAGAAACAACTTAACCAAAATTTAAAAAGAAATAAAATAAATAAAAATTTGAACACGTATGGTATGAATCTTATATTTATTCATTGGCATAAATGTAGTCAAAAATTCCTCAGTGGTAACTAGAGCCCCGGTGACAAAAGCACAAACATCTAGAGTCCAGAATCTGTGACAGCGGAAAATTAGGACCAGGATTGGCGTGTCACTGAAGGTTTGAAAACAGCTTATCAACAGATTCAATGTGACAACAGATTGAAAGGAGAAATCGTCCAGAAAGCTCATCAGTTACCAATTAATGGTTTCTGACAAGCACTTGGATTATCTAGAAGTAAGTTCTGTCAGAGCAGGTTAACAGCCCCTGGATTCATCCCAGACTGACCGTACAGCCCTTCTTCATGCCCCATCTAGCTCACTTACTGTTGTTTTCCTACATAATGAGTGCTTTTTAAGACCACAGTTGCTCTTGTCCACTCATTCTTACATTCCTCTGTTCCCCAACGTGTGTGTGTGTGTGTGTGTGTGTGTGTGTGTGTGTGTTCGTATGACTCAGCGATGCCTCCCTCTCTGGCCCAATCAGTGCCAAACCACATCACATTACTGATCACACTCTTCTCTCTCTGGTCTGTGTCAGTAGCAACATCTAAGGCCAGCTTTCACTGCCCCCCTCTCTTTCTTTGCCTCAACACATCAGTGACTAACACAGCATCAGTAAATGACGTCGCACAATCAAACACATGGGTTTGATTATTGTTGTCTGTAAATCACACAGATAAAAGGATATCGGCTGATATCAGCCTGCTGGGTGACATACGCACAGGGATGGCAAACACTGTGAAAGATTATTCTCAGAGCTGCTGATGCTTCTCTTGGCAGTTCACTCACAACATGCTCTCAAATTTTTGCTTCCTGCAATTCCAGTCTTAAACCAAATCACACACACATGCATACATTTGCATAACAGAGTTCCCTGGAATTTTTCCCTGTGAGCAGCTTTGTTATCATTTTCAAAAAGCATCCATGTGGGATTTCTTTTCATAAAGGATTAGCGAGTAAAAAAAAAAAAAAACTCTCCACTGGAATTAAGTCTGACACACACAATCAACTACAAGCCAATCTGTCTCTTTCATCCCCTCTTCTTTCCCTTTCACACAGATCTGAAACAAACAATATGCCAGATCAGAGAGAGGAGGTGAAGTACACAGGAGTCCCAGCTCTTTAAAGGCCATCGCTTAGCTCATCTCACACAGAGAGAAACTCTTGGATGCGGAGACTCAGTGGCAGAATTTCAGAGGAATGCTGTGATGGATAGATACACTAAAATGTAAAAAGACAGGGTGGGATTAGAGAATGAAAATGAAAAAAAACCAGCAACAAACATGTCTCCTTTATTGGCATGGATGCCCCAGAGGAATTTAAAGTGCCAATACATTTGGTTGGCCCTGTGTTGTTGTTGTTATCTACTATGTTCAGCCACCGGTACTGAATCACAACCAAAGGTTGGGAGCGCTTCCATAACATGACATAACCTGCCTCCAGTTGACAAAAATACATCTTGACGGATTCAGAACAAAAAGAATGAGACAAGATGTTTGAATTTGTGAGAGTGATCTTACCCACAACCTCAAAGAGAGAGGAAATAAAAAGAAAGATAATTATTAAAGGCAAATAAGCTGTTAATAATAGCTTTATTAATGTTAGCAAATTATTTACATGTGTAAAATGACTAAATAACAACTTTTGCTTGGTTGGGCAAAGAAAAGGAGGCAAAGAAAAGTAAGGTTTTTTTTTGTTTTTTTTCAGTAGAGGATAGAAACCAAAATTCCAATTATTATCAGCTAAAGGTGTTTTTGACAACCTGGCAATCCAAGTGTCCTTCTTGATGATCTATAAAGCATTAATACGTTTTAATAACCGCTGATAAAGTTGTAGTTACAGCTAAAATCCATTTCCACTTTCATTCATGAATCCATCACTTCATTCATTCAAACAGCCATCCGTTGATGCTTTCAAGCCAGACCAGATATGTAAGCTAAACTGTAAAGTGTTGTTGTAACAATGATCTCATTCCCTGTGTGTGTGTTTGTGTGTTTGTGTGTGTGTGTGTGTGTGTGTGTGTATGTGTGAGTTTGTGTTTTGCGAGGAAGTCAATATCCATTCAGCTATTTTAAAACGTGCACTGGGCCAACTTTCCACTCATTCAGCGAAAAAAAACAACAACACACAGTGAGGTGCGTTTCTTAAAACTCCTGTCCTTCCGCAAAGATGAGGATGTGCTTCTTTCAAGGATACTGAACTGACTGTACGCCGCGCCCACACATACACACATTTACTCACCGAGTCAGCATGAAACTTAAGCCAGGAGACACTGGAGGAAGTGGACAGCATTAAGGTTTTCTGAGGCTCAGCGGACTGGGGCAGATAACGTACTGCAGAGTACACAGGGGTCTGAAGCAACATAAAGCAACAAATGATTGGCTGAGAGGGGGCCAGTGGTGGAAAGTAACCAAGTACATTTAGTCAAGTACTGTATTCTACAATTTTATTGTACTTTTACTTGAGTATTTCCATTGTTATGCTACTTTGTACTTGTCCACAACAACATCTCAGAGGGAAATATTGTACTTTTTACTCCATTAGATTTATTTGACAGACATTTACAACAACAAAAGTTGAACAAACACATTGTTAGAGATTAAACCAGTGGTTTCCGCATTTATGCATCAATTTTAAAATCTAAGAGTGTCATCTTTAAAATCAGTCATAGCAGACATTTTATTACATTAATAAAAGGTCTTAATACTTTTAATTTGTTTACTTTGAACTTGCTATAACTGATTTCTTTAACAGCTCCCGAAAGTATTGAAGTACAGGTGGACTCCAGGGCACTTTGACATCACTACTGACCACACCTATCAGTGATGCTGGGCGTGGTCAGTAATAATACAGACTTAAACCTTTCCACCAGAGAGGGCAGCAGAGGGCTGATGAGAGGTTGTTCTTTAAGTTTATATGTTAAATGTATGTAACAAAGAACTGCATATTTACATATCTCGCAATTACGGAGCAACATCATCATTCATTAGTACTTGTGTTTCTGTCTCTCTCTTTTAGCTCTGTTTTTTCTTCTTTGGACTTGTCTGGATCAACGGCAGTTCATTTACCGGATAATCGCAGACACATCTGTCGCCACCGGACCTTCCGCCAGATGTCCCTCACCTTGCAAAACTCGGTTTTGGGAAACATCAACAAACTTTGAGCTAGCAAGCTATTCGCTGAAAATGGCAAGTTTTGAAGAAAATGGAATTGTGCAACAGGGCAGGCGTGCTTGGTTCATTTGGGGAAGGACTGTAAATATTTACAAAAAATGCTCTCATTTTAATACTCATTTACTCTCTAACTCGGACGTTGTGGGACAGATTGGAGAGGATCTGCTGGGGACAAAATACACACAGCAATACAGCCAAGCAAATTACATTTAACCATGCATCTAGCTTATTTCAATAGCTCACGTTACTGTATTGTGTGTACAGTTACCTTAATTTCATATTTAATGTGGCGTTTTTTTTTTTTACGGTGTGTAAATGTTCCATCAAAACAAGTTCCTTCCCGAGACCAATTTGCAGATACACCATCGCTGCATCCGGAGCCTAGCACAGCCCAAGACGATTTTGACTGGTTTAAAGAAATGCTCCCAAGACATTTTTTTCTCCTACCTAGGAGTGTGAGTGGACCAGACCTTACTCTGCAGCGCTGTGGAGATAGATCTGGCAAGCAAGACTACTTTGGACCAACTCCTTTGAAAAGGATCAGACTCTTTAGCTGCTAAATGCATCACTATGTTTACCAGTTAGTCCATAAGAGTGTCTGTCTTCTATTTGTTGCAAAGCAGGTCATGTACAGTAAATACTTAGAGCATTTTCATTGAAAAACTGCAGAATGATAAGAGTGGACCAAACAGTAAAGTCACTGGCAGGGCAGCAAATCAATGAGCTGAAACTCACTGTACAACCCCTAAAGCTGAGGTGAGCTGCAGATTCAGGTGATAATTCTCTGAAAGTTCATCACAACTGGCGACCCCTCTCACATCGTCATTTGATACATTGTTATAATAAAAACATTGATTTTAGCGAACTGATGTTTTCTGATGATACTTCTGTTCTTCAAAACTTCTGTTAACATTGTCATTTTGGTACTTTTATTTAAGTGAAGGATCGAAGTGCTTTTTCCAGCACTGGAGGGGGGCATGTTTTTGCTCCATAGGTCAGCTGCTAAAACAATCAGTGATTGTGTGGAGGCGGAGTAGACAAGGGGAGCGTAAAGAAAGGGAGACACATGGCATGACGAGGGGGAGCAGAAGCACCATGTAGAGTCACATCCCCACGACTCCCATCTGTGGGTTTTTTAGGTCCATTGATGGACTTAAAGTACAAAAACAAGACTGAGGGGAGTCAAGAGACATCTAAAAAGGCTCACCTCCATCCTTCATGCCTCAGAAGACCCTTTCCCTACTGTATCTCTTCCCTATCTGTTGTAAAAATCTACCACTACTGTTCTCCTCCTCCTGCTACTTCTTAACCCAGGGGAGCAGGGCTGATATCTCTGTCAGATGGCTGGGAGTTCTTTCTGTAACAGTAAACTGGGGAGGAGATGGAAGAAACATTACTGTGCAGGGAGAAGCTATTAACTGCATCCTGCAAAACACATTGTACAAATTACGTTCACTTCATGTACTCTGTGTAGCCCTGCCGGGACAGAACTGTGTAGAGCCAAGAATTGCATATGCCTGATTAATACTGTGGTGTTGTGTGTAGTAATATAGAGCGACTGATATCATATGATATTGTACGAAAAGTTATGCGCAATAATTCGGATTAAAACACTAGGACATGAACACGTTTCCTGGATGAATGTCTTGTGTTTTCAACGGGACACGAACTCTGCTCCCTTAGCTTGAAAGCCCTTTGTTTTATGCAGTTTTATGGCAGCAGCATGCCCTCTGTGATTGGCTGATGAGGATTTGTGATGTTGTGGTCCGACCCCGCGGAGTTTAGCCCCGTCATGTTTTCTAAGATTAGCCTGCTGCTGCTTAGCCTGCATAGCAGCACACTCAGTACAGTACAGCAATGTACATACTCCACATCCTCAACACCATGTGAATCCATTAATCATGTGTTTCTATATAAGATCTAAATATTAAGGTAATTAGATGGGGATTGAAGATATTTGAAGACATGAGATAAGTCGTAATTGTCACACGTGGAGGTTATAAAACAGTATAATAACAACAAAAACGATCAAGTTAAAAGTTTGTAACTTAGCTCTCTCTATTTGCATTATTATCTCAATCTCTGCTAAAACTGAAAGGTAATACGGTTCCGTTATTCACCCAAACTAAAAGATGTTTTGGCTACAAAATAATATATATGATAATAATACTCTAGCTTTTTTTAAACTTACATGTCATATTTTGTTGTAATTCTTAATAATATATACATGTGTAGCCTTAAAAGATTTAAATGTCAAATAATATGTGCATCGTTTTTGTAGAACTAACAATACATTACCAGACCTATCTCCACAGTGGTAAGTAAGTGCTAAGTAAGTAAGGTCTGGATACACCACAGACACATTCTGGGATAGGAGAAAAAATAACCGCTCTGGGTTGTTTGCATTTCTTTAAACCAATCACAAACGTCGTGTGATTGCAGCGACGGTGTGTCTGCAAAATGGTCTCGGGAGGGAACTTGCTTTGGTGGAACATTTGCACCCCGCAAAAGGAAAACACCACATACTATCTTAAATGCAGTTAACTGTTCACACAACACAGTAATGTGAGCTATGTCAATTAGCCGGATGCATGGTTAAAGATAATTTTCTCTTATCAGTGTATCGGCGTGTGTACTTCGTCCATAGCAATCCCCACAAATCGGTCCCAAAATGTCCCAGATAGAGAGTAAATGCAGTAAACATATCATTTGTAAATCTTTACAATCATTCCCTGAAAGAACCAAGCAGGCCCGCCTTGTTGCACAATCCAAATTTTCTTCAAAACTTGCCGTTTTCAGCATTTTAGCTTGCTAGCTCAAACTTTGTTGTTGTTTCCCAAAAAGAAGGGATGTTGAGAATGGCAACACAGAGAGAACAGTCAGGCAATTACCCTGGAAATGTACTTCTGTTGATTCAGACAAATACATTTGTGACAGTTCTAAGGTAAAAATGTAATCAGTAATATCTTAAATAACACTAACACTTGGTCATAACAACCCATTTGTACTTGGTAAAATTACCCTAGTATTACATCTGTGCTGTACTGGCATAAATAACCAAGACTGCAAGAAATATCTAATCAATGACAAACACTAAAACCAAAATCCCGACCAAATTGGCAGCACAAAAGTATGTGACACACAGACGCAGAAATGAGAACAAAGATGCTGAAGGAGGACAGAAAGAAAAGCAGTGACACATGAGAGAAGTCACACTGACAGAAAACTGTTAACAGACAGAATAGGCATCCAGGTGTGTGTATGTGTGTGTGTGTGTGTGGGTGGGGGGGTTGTGTGAAATATATATATAAATACATATACATATATATTATTTAAATGGGATAAAAATCCAAGGTGGGAGAAATCGCAGATAGAGAATAAGGATGAGTGAAGGGGAACAGACGTGGTAGTAGGAGGAAAAGCAGAAGTCGGGGTCAGCAGTGATAGACCTCTCTTCTTTTCCCTTCTTTTAGATTTGTCCACTTTAGAGCAGCCGGTCAGTGACCTTTGAACTGAGCCCCGATAACCTCGTCCCTCCCTGATTAGACCTGAATGTTGTCTGCAGAGTTTGTGTCAGTCCCAACGCAACACAGGACCACCAGAGAGGAGAGTGTCTACCTCACGAAAGGTAGACACTCTCCTGATCCAGACACTGATACACACGGCAGCATGCTGTGTGTGTGTGTGTGTGTGTGTGTGTGT
>NC_045735.1:28224748-28226979 GCF_008692095.1 Etheostoma spectabile | reverse complement strand
GTGTGTGTGTGTGTGTGTGTGTCTGTGTGCGCGTGTGCGTGTGCGTGTGCGTGTGTGTGCAGATGCAACCAGTGATAATAAACCAGACATGATGAGAAGACAGATTCCTGAGACTGAACACAAACAAACCGGCCAGCGTTCACTAGTCTGCTTGTGGGTTTTTCACCACCTCACAATTTAGGTAGCAGGGCCACATCACGCAGGTATTAAACACATTAATTACAATGTCCTCTACCTGCAGGCTCTCCTCGATATCTCTCTCTCTCTCCTGATTTCTCTGGTGAGCAGCGACAATGTAAATATTGAGTGAGCTCAAGCTTCCATATGGCAGCCAGTGATAAAGAACGGAGTGTGCGGGAGACGCACATTCCGTCACCGACTTCCATTTCCTGTCTCTCACCCACCAGGTCTAACTAATTTCACAGATGACCACAGGCCTCTCGCAGAAGAGAAATACTGCACAACCTGTGTTAGCATCGAGTGTGTCAGTTACAGGAACAGATGGGGTTTTTAATTTGGTGATGAAGTGAAGTGTGTGAGTAAAGCTGATGTAAAAAAACAGCCTGATATTTACACTGCGGGTGGATAACATGTACAGCACTATGTAGTTGGGTTTGCAAACTTGCCTGCCTCAAACTGACCCTTGAGGGATGAATACTGTATTTTAAATGTAATTGAAATATGTTTTGTTGTTTGGTCTGTGAAATGTCAAAAATGAGAGAAAAAATGCCCATCACAAAGTCTTAGAGCCCAAGGTGTGATCTCTAAACATGACAAATATCAGAATATCACAATGATATTCAAATAAATAACCCATTTTTATGTTATTTTGGATTTCACTGTAGGGTGTTCTTGTTATTCTGTCCACACCCTGCAGGATATATGGTCTAGCCTGGGTAACACTGAAGAACCTCAGTTTCAGTCACATTATTGTAAAATATTTGTTAAAAGATTTGATTTCAAAGGGCTGCCGCTTAAATACTAAACAAACATTTCAATTAGAATAGTAGACATTTCAGTTATAGAATGGAATGGAATGGAAATAAACAGTATAAAATGACCGGCCTTCCTTTAGGACCCTATAAAATCCTAATATTGTATCAGATGTAAAGGCCTACTTAACACATTTTGTGGTGATGTATTGCATTGCATTATATTGTAAGGTGTTCTTGTTATTCTGTCCACCCCCTACAGAGTATACCCTTGGTGGCATGTATGAGCACCGGTCATCTCTGAAAATCTTAACTTTTAGAAAAGGATTCAATAGATTGTTGTCAAAAATATATAGAAATTTGTTATTTTTCTTTGATTAAGTCACTATGAAATCACAAGACAGTGTCAGAGAAGTATCATATATGACAGCAATGTAAAGGCTTATATAACAGCACGCCTGATTCTTGTTATAATCATGCTTATTAGGCTTCATATTAACGTGCAGTCTCGTGTAGCCTATAAAAAGATACATGAGAAAAAGTCAATAGTAGGCCTGAAACAGGCCTACTGCGGGCCCAGAGAGCCTATTTAAAGCCAACAGTGGGTCGTTGTGCAGGCTGCGTAATGGACTTCATGAATGGGAATCGGCATCAGCCTCCTGCTGAATGGCTGACGGCTCCAGGTCCAGAAAGCAGGAGATGAATGGGAGTCTGCGTGCGGAGTCACGAGTCGGTACACTGATTTTGGATCGTCTCGAGCGGGGCCTGCACATCAGATCAGATCACATCAGGCCCCTGAACCATCCTGTGACTGACCAGACTTTACTCCCCCAAGGCTATTAAATGGATTAGCGGAAAAGCCCCTTTCACACCGCGACCCTCCTCCAGTCCGGGAAGCCTCACCCACAGTCCCTGTGTCCGACACCTACAAACGAGCCGATTGCACTTGTTCTCTCGCATCAAAAAAGACGATTCCTAACGCAGGATTCATCACGAGAGGCTGACCGTGCACGGGGATGAATCGGGTTTAACATCAAAACACAGCAGCCTCCTCTGCCTCTCAGCACCTGGAGGTGCATTGCTGTCACCCTGATGCTGGCTTCTATCTATTGAAACAACCGGCACATAAAAAAGGCTTTGAAAGATGTCTAATCACAAATGGTCCGGACGCGCTGAACAAGAAATAAAACGCAGCAGCGGCTCTCACCTCAATGCAGGACTGGTTTCATGACGCTGGTGTCTCTGAGGGGATCCTGGTTTTGGTTTTGAAGATGTTGTTTATTTAGGATTAAACATATT
>NC_045735.1:28217159-28224738 GCF_008692095.1 Etheostoma spectabile | reverse complement strand
TTTGTTTTTTTTTATTCCCTGTTCATCTGGTCTTCTCCTCTCCGGTTTGTACGCGCGCACAGGCGGCCACTTCTCCCTCCATCTCTCCGCTCGACGCACTGTGCGCGGCTGTACCTTTGGCTCTGCTGTCCACAACACCACGGACAAGTCAGAAAGAATCCGAAAAAAATGCCTCTTCCGGAAAATACTTTCAGAATAAAGTCTCAAGTTGCTGAACAAACGAGGGACCTAGCGTGTAAATGTTTTTTTTTTTTTGGATTAGGGTCTAGTGAGCTGCTGTTAGTTTACTCGGCCCCAGACATCCGGGGGGGGGGGCAAAAGTCCCATGTTCAATGTTGCATAACAAAAGAAAAAATAGCAAGAAAAAATCAAATAAAAGCAAGTACTGCAACAGCCAAGAAACATAAATAGGCCTATAGAATAGATATTTACAATAAAAATATATTGTAACTAATATATATATATATATATATATATATAGTTATATATTATTATAATAATATATGTTATAATAATAACAATATGTTTTAAAATGAACATACAGTTTTGTGCAAGAATGTGAAAAAACACAATTTTAATTCATTAGCAATATTTACAATTGGAAATGTTAAAAAATATTTGGAATTTTAGACCTCCAAGTGGTATTCTATATATGTATATGCATGTTTAGCTGATCGGCTGTACATTGACTTAAAAACTCTCTAACCTTAGAAGATTTACCACTGATTAGTACCAAATTACATCCAGGAACTTTCCTAACAATTTACTGTTTTGCATCAGCTCTGTTACTTTCTACATGCGAACTGGGCATTATCTTTCAGTTTTCGAAGGGATTGGCATAATAAAGCAATTAGAGAGACCTCAGTTAAGGGAAGGGTGTTTTTTCAGTCTTGTATTCTGCATGGTGTAGCCTATATTCTTTAATAAAGTTGTGTTTAATGAAATTACCACAAATTGACACACAGAAACCTTGGGCACTGTTACTCTAGTTTCCATTAGACTTGCAGTATTGTCATTTTCTTTAGTTTCTGTTCCGTTTCGTTTGAATTACAGAACAAATTGGAAATGTGGGCAACGATTCAGAGGTGTGGAAAAAGGCTCAGTTGTTGTTACTCCAGTATTCCAGGAGTACTGGTTGATTTCTGAGGCTTTAAAGCTGCAATATAGTTGACCGTGTACAGCTGTTACGTGGTGACAACAAGGTACACACACAATGCATAGGAAAGCAGTGAGTCAAAGTTATGATTGCAACACTTTTGTTTTTGCTCCCATTTTTCATGAGCTGAACCCAAAGAAAAGCAGTCAGTATCCGGTGGCAGGGCTGATATGCCACACCTGTAAGGTGGATGGATTGTCTCTGCAAAGGAGTGATGCTCACTAGTTATACATATTTAGACAGATTTGTGAACAATATTTGAGAGAAATAAGCTTTTTGTTAGATGTTTGAGTTCAACTCATGAAAATGGGGGCAAAAACAAAAGTGTTGCATTTATAATTTTGTTCAGTATATATGGTGAGTGAGGGTGGAGGGTCAATGGAGGCCCAACATGTAGTATCATCATTACATGTTGCATGTGAACATTTCTAATGTAGGAGATTTTGACGTTTTCGTTTCCTTTTGGGGCCTACACCTTTGACGAATACAGAAAATGAAATAGCTCTTGTGATTTTGTAACTAACTCATGGTCACTTGGAAATAGCGAACTGAGAAACCATTGTGGTTCAGACAAAACCGTTTGGATTCTTGGTTCCTGACAAACTGCTGACATTTTAAAGAAAACCTACAAGAGTTCCATTTAGATAAAGCAACCAGAAAAAATAATTTTGTTGCACAATTCTTTTAAATAATGTGGTGTCATTATGGTATTTCCTAATACGTGACGCTGAAGGCTTTTATTTTGAAGGCACAATCAAGTACTGTCACATTCTGTGTGTCTCTTGACCATAGCTTCCTTCACTGGGGGGCCCGCGCGTGCGTGTGTGTGTGCGTGTGTGTGTATGTATGTTTCACTGATCTATTTAACAGCCTCCTTTGACTGCCCTTAAAGGAGCCACGCCCTTTTATTGTTACCCTACAATACAAGAGGACCTCTGTGTGTGTGTGTGTGTATATGTGTGTGTGTGTGTGTGTGTGTGTGTGTGTGTGTGTGTGTGTTAGTGCGCGCGTGCGAGTGTAATAGTTTTATATTAGTAAATTATTGAATTAAAGAAATACAATCATATATAAATATTTCTAAATATTTCTTTCAGACTGATATGAGCAGCTGCGGCTCAAGTGGTGAGAGCAGTCGCCTTCCAATCTGAGGGTTGGTGGTTTGATCCCAACCAAAGTGTCCTTGGGTAAGACACTGAACCCCGAATGGGTCCCCATGCTGCGCTTTTGGAGTGTGAATGTGTGTGAGTGTTTAACTGATGAGCAGGTGGCACCTTGTACGGCAGCCTCGGCCACAGTGTATGAATGATGGTGAGTGGTTCCTGTGTTATGTTAAAGAACATGGAGTAGTCATTTAGACTAGAAAAGTTCTATATAAATACTTTAGATTTACATGATATACTGTGACTCAATGATGTTTAGCCCCCAGTAATTGGCTCTAGCACACCTTTAATCCACTTTGAGAGGATTGAGTCTGTGGGGTTAAGGGCTAAAACAATAACCCGGGCAGGCCACAGGCTGGTGGTAGTGGGAGAGGACGAGCAGCTCTAGAAGGTCGCCACCTAATCCCAGGGTTTACTCTTAAATCAGCTCTGTTTTTCGGTCAGAGCTGGCAGGCTTTGTTTCTTGTTTTGCCAACACTTTTTTTTCAGTTCTAATCCATCTCTGCAATGTTTAGCAGTAGAAAAATGATTCAACCAAAGCGGGTGTTTGCAATATTGCCAGTTTCATGCTCAGTGTACCGAAGGAAGCAGCTCAGGGTTTCCCAAACTTAAAACACAAAAGAGCAAGAGTTTTGTTGCGTGTGACTCTCTTTTCTCTAGTAGAGAGTTAAAATGAGGAGATTTTACCACGGTTTAGTAAAAAAAAAATGGATAAATAATTCCCAATATCTAAACCTAATCCCTGTTACTAACTTGTAAATTTTTCATGTGACCCCTTATAACATTTTCAACAACTCATGGACTTTTTTGGGCCTTACATTAGGAACCACTTCACATATAGTTCCCTGTCAAATATTAACATAAATCTAAGATAGTGAAACCCGTTTAGTAAGAGAATGGTCAAATAAGGAGATGCCACCATTGTTATTTTTTTATTATCAGTGCCGTGGTGGCGACAGAAACCTTTAAGCTCATTGTTCTCAATTCAAACCCAGAGAAGTGCGAGAAGCTGCTTAATGAAGCAAAAAGAGACCTGGGCTGGGCGAGGGCTCTCTCTCTCTCTCTCTCTCTCTCTCTCTCTCTCTCTCTGCATCTCTCTCCAGGGACCCTCGCTTCTTATTGATCCTCACACACTTCCTGCCGGAAGGATGAATCAACGAGCCTGGGGGGGGGGGGGGGGGGGGGGGGTGGTGTCTCTCCCACATCACCTCTGCTTTTTAGTCCTGTCACTTCCATGTCTAAATCCCTTCATTAAACCATCAACTTAAGCGTTATTCCTTCTTAATTCCATCTCAACCCAAAAGGTCACTGTTTTCAGTCTTTTGGAGCAGCTTGCCTTTCTTTCCTCTGTGCAGTTCAATGGCAGAGCAGGAACCCATAACGCAGCGCTACACACCAACAGCACGGCTTCCTCTGCGGGTGCCATCGATCAGGAGTTCAAATATACTTCATTTAGACTTCAAAGAGGTAAGACAGACTGAAAGACAAAAGAGAAAAAAAGAGATGCTTTTGAGCTGATTTCCTATGAAAGCATCTGAAGTGGTTGAGATGGAGATTGGCCTCCTGAGGCTGTTTGAGGATCAATGTGTCAGCTGGCTTTATTAAGAAACTGCCCCTCACTGTCTCCGGACTAGGAAAACACACTCTTGAGGGACACAGAAAGCTCTGCTTGCCTCTGAAGATGCCAACATGAGAGAGTCTGCACGCATGAATTACTGACAGGAAGCTTTTCAACGTTGTAACCTGAAGCTTTATAGAAAACACGAGGAATTATCTGCCAGAGAAGAAACTGAGACATAAAAAAGGAAGAATTTAAAGGTACAGAGATCTGAAAAGGGAGCAAAAACCAAATGTTCCTGACAGGAGTTAGGCCTACTGTTTCCATGATACATGTCCACTTCCCTTCCCACCACCCTGTGTTAAAACAACGCACAAGGCTACGTTGGTGGGGGCGTGTTGTTCAGGATAACGGTAGTTTATATCCATAACGTTTCATTTCCGGGATTGCTCCGGTGCCACAGGAAATTCTGTGGGATGCATGTATTTTCACCGATGTCCGTTTCCTTCCGCTTTCCTTATGTTGGAATTTTAAACTCGGGCCGATTTATGAGGACTATGGTTAACTGTCTCCTCAGATATCTACAATGCAAGGTCTCCCTTGCAAAAGAGATTTTTAATCTCAATGGGTATTACCTGGTTAAATAAAGGATAAATAAAAAAATTAAAAATCCAGAAAGCTAGCTAGACTATCTGTCATCCTGTCTGAATTTTCTCTCTTACGACAACAACTTCTGAAGTATACGGTCCACCGAAACCAGTTCACCATGTGATCTGCATGTAATCTTCACCGTGTGAAGATTAGCGCCGCCCATGACAATTGTGGTTGGTTTGAAAAAATGTCATCCCAGAATGCTATGTGGACTAGCCAGACCATCTGTGGAGTATGCCAAAGTGAGACTAGCATAACGGTAAATAAATGAAATACAATCCAGGTGAAGCAACAGATGAATCTGTTTAAAGGAGCACCAGGCGAGAAAACACAACACAATTGTTTATGATACTCACAGACAGGATTTCACAACTCTTACGTCACGACAATCCCAAGATAAACACTAGAAATACTCCATTCACGTTACAAAGTAATCTACCAAGAATGTGCGCTTGCGTGTATGTGATTGGCCAACGCAGCACATTCCTGGATGACGTTGAGTCTGGTTCAGCTTTTTTGTCAGATGACCCTGCTTTGTTAAGCTCAGTCAGGATATCCGGGACTCTGTTGCTTCTATTTGAAACACTCTTTTTTTAATTTGACTCCTGCAAGTCTCCCAAATTTCTGAAAGTGCAAAGCTGAATTACTGGAGTGACATTGAATGTAAAAGTCTTTCAGAGTGGCTAGCTATAGCCCTGTTTTTAACACTTGGTTCATGACTGAATTAACCTGATAGGAGGCCCCATACACCTCCTACCCTTTGTGCATTGTGTGTGTACCGTGTCACCTACAAGCTCTACAACGCACACAACACAACAGCCAATCATTTCATTTATATTCCCTGAGACTGATAAAGCAACAAATAGCAGGTTTGCTGTATGTCAACTTGTCTATGGTAATTTGATTTTGAACACAACATCAACTAAAACAATGTAGCTGTTAAAACCATATTTGGACAAAGAACACCTCTAAAGGACCTACTCAATTCATGTGATTATTGCAATAATGGGCAACATATATATATATATATAATATATATATATATATATATATATATATATATATATATATATATAAAATCTCAGACCAAGTCTTTGAATAACAAAACTTGTGTGTATGTGTGTGTGCAGTGTGTGTGTGTGTGTGTGGGGGGGGGGGGGGTCAGATTTCATCACACAGTGCCAGAGGTGTCAGTCACACCAACTTTCACTTGATCTGATCAGAAGACCTACTAGTGAAACATTGTGTGTGTGTGTGGTGTGTGTGTGGTGTGTGTGTGTGTGTGTGTGTGTGTGTGGTTTTCTGTGTCAGCCTGTACCTGAGATTGTGTTTCTCCTGCTAAGCTGGCATGAGATGATGCACGATGTGTGCCATGATGTCATCCAAGCCACTCTCCTGGAGCTGAGCCCGAGCTAGCACAGTTAACCACACTGTCAGCGACACTGTAAACAACACGAGGAAACAACAACAGGGAGGAAATCACGTCAGTTAGTCTTGTGCTGAAAATAGATTGCAATAAACGTCATGTTGCATCAGAAAAACAAAAAGGGACAGAGTTGGGAAGTAAGTACATTTGCTAATATAGTATATACATCTACATTTAAGTGGGAATTAAGGTTCTTTTCACTTTAACACATTTATTTCACAGTGGCTTATATATTAACCAGATTAGGATTTAGCAAACAAAACAACAAGAGGATTTTACCAAATATGATACTGATGGTACTGTTATAGATTTTTCCAAACAATAAATAAAGTAATTAACATCAGATCCACCACAATGAGTGACAACGTTAAAATGCATATTACACATATCACACACAGAACACTTCAAAATTTCATGTAATTATAAAGAACTCATGGGGGGGGGGGATTTTACTGCTGAACGAGTGAGTACTTTGACTTTTAACACCTTAAGTACATTTTGTTGTTCATTCTTCTGTACTTTTACTTTAGTAAATGTATAATGTAGAATTTTAACTTGTAATGACTATCTTTACATTGTGGTGTTACTTTTTCTCTCTTTCTTTTCTTTTGACATCATTAGGTGGTAACCCTTCTCTTTGCCATGAACTGAGCACAAATGACAAAACGACCACAAAGCACCGTTATTACACCAAATAATATATATACTGCATGTTTTAGAAGTCATATGGGCCTAGCATGAACAAAATCTATGTGCAGTTTTTTGTTTGTTTGTTCTCTAATGAACAAACTGCTCCAACATAAAAAATAGAAAATTGACTTACCAGTATTTGGGATGTGGGAGAAGTAGTGCTGCAACAAAAATGGTCTCCTCCAATCACTGATATATGGAACAAATGAAAATCCATTTGATTTAACAAGGCTTTACTCTCTGAGGCCCCCAAACAGGAGAAATGGTAGTAAGCAATTCTGATAAAATTAGAAACCCTTTTTATTATCAAGCTTATTAAACAGTGTGTATATGTGTTTTTAGGCCAGACAGAACATCTGTTTAGAATTGAGGCTCTGCATTTGAATATGTTAATCGTGTGTGTTTTTCTTTGCAATGACAATTCAATCTTTTGTCCGTGAATTAACATACTCTAAATCCACCCGTCACTTCCTATCACCTTCCCCCCAGATGAGGTGAGAGAAACGCAGGGCGGGGAGGGGACTTTTAGAGGTGGGGGGGGGGTCATTAGAGAGAGAGAGGCCGGTCCATATTCAGCATCCGGACTAGCTGATCCGGAATCACGTGGCCGAGTGATTCACTCAGACGATGTGAGAGCAAATCAGAGCGCAGGGGAGCATTCAGCATGGAGCCACCTGACAGAGGAGGTCTGTTTCCATAGCAACACCCATGGGGGGAGGGGGGTGATGAAGCGGGGGGTACCCCCGACAGCATGCAGACAGAGGAAAGGGAGAGAGAGGGAACAGAGACTTTTCCGAAGGGGATTATGACTGATGATGAATGATTTATCCAAAATAAAATGAATGACACCTCCCAAATACACAAACCCAGACTCCCTTAGTAATCTCTCCACACACACACACACACACACACACACACACACACACACACACACACAC
>NC_045735.1:28215979-28217149 GCF_008692095.1 Etheostoma spectabile | reverse complement strand
CACACACACACACACACACACACACACACACACACACACACACACACACAGTATCCATGCAACAGTCCTCTGCAGTTTATGGTCTAAGTTAAGTTACTTAGCGACACAAAGGAGAAAAATCCTGAAGGGTGAGTTGGTTATATGAATGCGCTGAATGAGAGTTTCACAGACACATGAAATGAATGAACAGGATGCCTCTGAATGGGAGGGATGTCTGGGAGGAAAACAGCTCGCTTGCCAAGCTTAAGCAGGATTCATATGAAGTGTTTACATAACACTTCTGATCTGCAGCTCCACATGCTCCACTGAAAACTGCTGCAACTGAAAAAACGTCATTCATGTAGGACATGATCAGTTGATTGACAAAAAAAACCACATCATTTTACCAATTGTCACCTTTGATGAAAATGCTAAACATTCTTTGGTTCCAGCCTCTTTATATATATATATATATAATGCACCTCTATTCTCTGGATAATATCATTATACACTGAACATATTTATGCCGTTAGTTGGTGGTTTTAAAAATGCTGAGGTCATCATGAGTCCAAATTCCTCACAGCAGTCTGTTCAATTTTTTAATTATTTGGCATGGTGTCATTTCAGTTAGCCTAGTAGCTGGTTTGATTTGCATTGAAAGACAATCTTATGGAAAGTTCCCCATGCCTAGAGCGGTAGAGCGGTTGCCTGCCAATCGAAAGGTTGGGGGTTCAATCCCTGGCCCTGCAGTCCGATGTCGAAGTGTCCTTGGGCAAGACGCTGAACCCCGAGTTGCCCCCAATGCTGCGCATTGGAGTGTGAATGGCAATCAACTTTAGACAATGTGTATGTATAGGTATCCACACACATGCAGTAGGGCTTGAAAGTTTGGGCACCCCAGGTAAAGATTTGTATCAATGTGCATAAAGAAATCAAGAAAAGATGGAAAAATCTCCAAAAGGCATCAAATGACAAATTAGACATTTGTATAGTATGTCTGGGCACCCTGCAGAGTTATTACCCCCCCCCCCCCCCACCTTTGGTATCACAGCTTGGAAACGCTTCTTGTAGCCAGCCAAGAGTCTTTCAATTCTTGTTTGAGGTATCTTTGCCCATTCTTCCTTCCAAAAGTCTTTCAGTTCCTCGAGATTTCTAGGCTGTCTGTCACGCACTGCTCTTTTAAGGTCTATC
>NC_045735.1:28215830-28215969 GCF_008692095.1 Etheostoma spectabile | reverse complement strand
ATTTTCAATTATGTTGAGGTCAGGAGATTGTTAAGGCCATGGCAAAACCTTCAATTAACACCTCTTGATGTAATCCACCATAGATTTTGAGGGGTGTTTAGGATCATTATCAATTTTTAGAAGCCATCCTCTCTTTAAC
>NC_045735.1:28215597-28215820 GCF_008692095.1 Etheostoma spectabile | reverse complement strand
TTTCACAGATGGCATCAAGATAGCGTCCAAAATTTGTTGAAATTTTATTCTGCTCGTCAACTGTTCTCTGTGCTGGCTGCAATACAACCCCAAAGCATGATTGATTTCCCCCCTCCCATGATTTTAGACAACAGTTGGACAGAGGTTCTTTTCATTAAATTCTGTGTCTGTTCTTGCTTTTCTCACAATCCTGCGAGCTTTTCTGTCTGATATTTTTCTTGAT
>NC_045735.1:28215237-28215587 GCF_008692095.1 Etheostoma spectabile | reverse complement strand
TTGCTTTAACTTCCACTGTTCCTGATGACTGCCATTTCTTAAATACATTCCTAACAGAGGATATTGGCATCTGAAAACGCTTTGCTATCTTCTTGTTGCCTTCTCCTGCTTTGTGAGCGTCAACTATTTTCAGTTTTAGTTTTCTAGACAACTGCTTAGAAGAACCCATGGCGCTGATTGTTGGGGCAAGGTCAGATGAGTCTGGGCATTTAAAACCTTAAGATTGACATCTCCTGGTCTTTCCAGACGATGATTGAGAATCCATGAGACTGTCAGGTCTCAGCGTTCCAAAGGGGGCGGTGCATGCTATAAACTCTGTAGGGTGCCCAAACTTTTGCAGACGCCATTTT
>NC_045735.1:28191043-28215227 GCF_008692095.1 Etheostoma spectabile | reverse complement strand
GTTATTTTGAAAGTGTAAATGATGGAAATAAAATCTAACTTTTCCATCTTTCTTGGCTTCTTTATGCACATTAATACAACTTATTACCTGGGGTGCCCAAACTTTCTCTATATATATACTTTAAAGCAGTGTCAGCACCACAAGGGGTCCGGATAGGTTTGCTCCCCTAAATAAAAATAAAATAAAACATTTTTTAAAGATAATTTTTCTGTTGTTGCCACTGTCCTGTTCGCTTAACAATCTTTGGATTGTATCAGATTGGATTGGATTGTAATGTGGAACATAAACTCCTCCTCGTGTGATTAATTTGCCCAAAGTCCCAGAAATATTATATGAGTCCTCAGTGTTTTTTTTCCCAGACATCAAGAATTTGAGGATATCACCATGGCCCTTTATAGATGAAACAATAAATCAATGAATCCAAAAAGAAAAGGACAGTTAGTTGCAGCCCTGAAAAGCTCCTTGTTTCTGTTTAACACTATCAGTTGGGTCAATGGCTTCACCGTCGGACAACAGATCTGTTCACACACATTAAAACACAGAACACAAAAAACAGGATGTTATTTGCCATAAAATAAACACAGTAGGGAAAACGGATTAGGCGATGCAGGAGGAAGCTGCAAGCAGACAGACAAGAGGGACTACAGTCAGAGGAGTCAGCTAAATAATTCATATTCATATTAAAGCATAACTTTACTGCCCTCTGCTGAACCCTTAATGGAAATGAAAATTCCATGAAAGAAATATTAAGATAATGCACTCCTACAGAACAGGATGACATTTGCCCCTTGAAACTGCTTCAAAATAAACATTAATAGTGCTGACACACCCAATGTGCTGTGATTAAAGGAAGCTCTTTGACCAAAGCTCAGTCCACGTGAAGTGACCCTTCCCCTTCAGTAAAAATAACCTCCGGCCATTAGGGTTACTGAAGACTTTTGTTATTCCACAGATGGAGGTTGTTAATATTTATGGAGCGGTCGATGGGCAGCTGGAGGAGCTGAGGCGAAGGACGTGGAGGAAAGAGAGAGATGGAGAATAGGGGAAATTCAAAGGTGTGTTTGAATCCAAGGTTTGGGGTTAAAGGTGAACGGGGCTCCGGAGGGAAGAATGAGGCTGTAATTGTGCTAAGATAGGTCAGAGTCTGCTGTAATTGGTAAGAAAAAAAGGGCTTAAGATAGAGGGGAAAGTGGTGGCGTTGTGTGTGCATGTGTGTGGTCTGTCAGTCTCGTTACTCTTTAATGGCTGTGAGCTGAGGTGCTCTTTAAGAGGAGGCTCTCATGAAAAATGCAGTCAAAGTCAGTCATAGTCAAATGCAGGCAGCTATCAGTGGGACTGCGGAGGCTCGAATACAGATCAGCACATTTATTACCTCTGTGTGTGTGTGTGTGTGTGTGTTTCAGTGCAGGCATCAGTCAGTCGCTTCTCCTTCTTCCTCCTCTTGGTTCAGCTGTTAAACAGACCTTTCCTCACTGAGTGCACAATATCAGCCCACCTTTGTCTCTTTACCATCATAATTTATGTAAGAGACTGCGTATTACTATTTGTTTAAATGGTAAGGCTGATGTAATTCAATATTTTGTCAAAAAATCCCATGCAAAGAGTGCATTAACTCTGACTCAAGACTGCCTTGGGACTCTCAGTCCATTCAATTCTAGTGAAGACAAAGTTAAAAAAAATAAAACTATATACTTATATTTTTAAAGTAAGTTCCTAAAAACCTGGGCACTGTAGTTGTTTAAAACAATTACTAAACCAGGTGTGGCCGGGTTAGCTCAGCTGGTAGAGCAGGCGCACACATATATAGGAGGTTCACTTGTCGATGCAGCGGCCGCAGGCCGGACTCTGACCTGCGGCCCTTTGCTGCATTTCACTTCCCGCTCTCTCTCTTCCCTTTCATGTCTTCATCCTCCTGTCCTGTGGAAATACAGTCCTAACACACCCCAAAAATAATCTTAAAAAAAAAAAAAATAGTAGTAAATTGATTTATTGAGCACTATTGCTGCTTATTGATACACATTTGATGCCGATTGTGTACCAGCAGCAGGATGGTGTGGGATTGATTCAAAATAAACTACAGTGCCCATGTTCATCTTTATCAAAAGGAACATGTCACACACAGTGCAAGACTGTTTGGCTAATTGATACGTTGTTGCGTCTCCGCTGTCAGCCACAAAAAAAGTAGGCTTGAACAAAAAAACACACACTTATCCCTAACAGCAAATACAATACAACCTTGCTGCAAAGTGCAAAACTATTCTCATTAACAGATGCTAGGCTCATGCTCAAAGTGTAAACCCAACATGAATGTTTCCATATATTGCCATCTTCATCATTACAGACATCTCAGAATGACACCCTTTTAAATAAAAATCATATGAGAAATATTACTGCATAGTCTTTATTTGGAATATATATGCAATGCCAGTCAGAAAAGAAGTAAGTAAGCAGGTAAACATGCACAGTAATCTGTCTTGGAGAATAATCAACTCAGTAACCCTTAGTGTATTACTGCTGCAGACCCTCGTGTCTCAATCTTTTGATCTCTTAATAGCAACTAACAGTAACAAGGGGCCTTCCGCGCCAAAGATTTATTAAAGACTATACTTACCAATTAATCAATCCTATTAGTCAGATCTCAGAGGAATGACAAAGTAAACATATCCCTACTGGATAGATTGTTCCACCACCATTATTCTTACAAACACCACCTCCTCCCTAATAACCCACCTTTTACAGTGCACTCTCCAATTAAACATAAATGATAATATTAACCATATAAGCTACAATCTTATACCCACTTTGTCTTTATTGACTAAATGATCCAATTATTTTCAATTTCAGCTAAACCCAGAAATAAAAACACACCACGACCCTAACAATGTGGTCCCTTTGGTAACTTAATTTCATCCTGCAACAGCAGCCCCGATTACATTATGTTTATTACGTGATTAATTAGTTTAAGTTAAGAGTAGAAGAAGGAAGTTTTAGTTTTACTTGACTTATATATTAATTGAAACTTAGATCAAGAATCTAGACTTGAAAAGAACCCCTTTTTGAATCAATAAACTGTTTGATTTACAGTTTACGGCCCTCAACCGCCCCCTAGTGGAGATCTTAGCTACTGCAAGAATTAAAGTAAAGCTCTGTCTTCATGAGCTGGTTTATCAGGTTGATATGCATGCTGCTGAATGTAGAACCAGCTTAAAGGTTTTGTTCGTTCTCATGGAAACGATGGAGGTGGTCAGAGAACCTGGGAGTAAGAGAGAAATAAAGATGATTACAAACCTGCATCAGGTACTTGCTAATATGATCAAAATGGCAATTCATACATGATGGGATGTTATAAATGTGCAAGATTCACAGCCCACTGCTGGATGAACAAACTCACTTTTTAGCGCAGAAGGCAGAGCAGTCTCTGCCGATACTCTCGCTCCAGGCGGTCTTGTACAGCACCTGGAAACCCCCCCCGCCAAAAATCACAGTGAACAGTTAAGATCACTGAAGCGGATGACACAAGGTTGGTCATGATGTATCAGAAACTCCGAATGGGATGAAAGAAAACCCACCAGGAAGACCAAACAATGCAGGAACAGTGTGTAGAAGAACGCAACAGTCCTCGCCACCTTGTTGGAGAGAATCACACGACCCTGAGAGACACAAAACAGAATAATTAGTCAAGAGGATGAACCAAACGCAGTGTGTGTGTGTGGTTTGGGTGTTGTGTGTGTGTGTGTGTGTGTGTGTGTGTGTGTGTGTGTGTGTGTGTGTGTGTGTGTGTGTGTGTGTGTGTGTGTGTTATTGAGTGTTACCAGGCTCAGAGTAGCTTTGTCCCAGGGGTGAGGCTCAGGTATCGGCGCTGACGCTCCTGCAAACAGAGTGATAGGCCTCAATAAAAAAAATAATAAAATAAAACTGAGACATTGCCCTTGGTTTGCATGCAAACGGAGAATTTGCCTCTGAAAACGAGTCTTTCTAAAATCTCCGGCCAGAGTGGAGATTTTGGTCAAGGTTCAAGGTTCAAAGTTCAAGAGTCTTTATTATCCCCAGGGGCAATTTGTTGTGCAGCAGCATGAACACACAAGGTATACAAAACAACAGCCCTACATCTAAAAATAAACACAAGACAACAAAAACAAAGACCACACCTCACATTGACTTGTTGAAAAAGCCTAAAGCAGCTGGGACAAAAGAGTTTTTATGTCTGTTTGTCCTACATTTAGGCAGACTGAATCTCCGGCCAGACGGCAACAAGATGAAACAGCTGTTCAGGGGGAAATCTTTGTTTGCATATAAACTGAGACAAACGTAGGTTTAGGCAGCAGAGGACGTGAGGAAGAGAAGAGAGAGGAAGTGATTCATTGCTGTGTTGCTATTTTCGGGATTCTGATTGGCTAACAAGGGCTTGAGCTTCTCGTTACACTGCCACCTACAGGTTTGGCATGCTCTTGACGGCTTAGATACACAGCTATGTGTAAACAAACAGTTTTTTGAAAACTGACAGCTGTGCACAATGTATTTTTGAAAACGGAGAGGCTGAAATGTCCGTTTATGAAAATAGCCGCCCACGTGTAAACGTAGTCTAAAGCAGACAAAGAGATGGCATGTGAGTTCAGAGTGTAATGTGTATGTGAGTGTTTTGAAGATGTGTGTCTTGTACCTTCTTGCTAAAGGAAGCAAACGGATCCAGTCTCTCCTCGTACTGGGAGGAGTAGCGCATCACAGTGTCATCACTACCTCCAGCCTACAGCGCAGAGAAAACACAGAGATCTAAATTTCACGGCAAAATATTTAAGGGTTCAGATAAAAAAAAAAAAAAAAAAAAGAAGAAGATGTAAGAAACTACAATTCCACCCATGTAGAGTACATTCATGCACACACACACAGACGCACTTTGCCAGGATAGCTCTGCAGGAATTTGATTTTCTCGTAGAGTTTGATGTTGTCTGCTCTCAGGCTGTCCAGCTCATTCTGCAGTGCCTGCATGGTCTGCTGCATGGAGCGATTCTCCTGCAGGGGACAGAGAAAACACAGATGAGTAATGAGTTCTCCCAGAACAAGACACAGGAATACAGTGTACCTCTCTCTGTCCGTGTCCGTGTCCGTGTGTGTGTGTGTGTGTGTGTGTGTGTGTGTGTGTGTGTGTGTGTGTGTGTAAGATTGTGACTCACAGCTTCCAGCTCCTGATTGCGGGAGCGAAACCTCTCCCTTTGGCTGGAGATGATGGAGAGCAGAGAGTCCATCTGGCCTTGAGGAAGCTCCGGATGGGGGCCTACGCCTGAACCTGAAGGTACCAAAGACAAAAAAATTACACTTATATGCCTGGATTTACTGTCCATTACAGTTTTTTTTTTTCAATTGCTAACATGCATTGGTCAAAACTGAAGTCTCATTGTCAAGCAAAACAGAAGTCTATATGGACCAAACTGTGAATAATCACCTTCAAAACCCTATGTATCTGCAGCGCATTGCTCAAATGCTCACACATTTTATTCTAAACTGTTAAAACACATTCAAAACAGAATGATAAAAAATAGTGTGCATTTCTTTCAGTAACCTTATTCAATGAATATAGAAAATCTTAGCAGAATATTTGCAATAAAATGAAGTAATAATCGTTCCAAAGAGCTGATTTCAGCTGAAAGAGAAGTAGTAAGATATGATGAGAACTTGTGGCATGACACTCACAGTACACACACACACACACACACACACACAGTTTGGGGTCACTTAGAAATTTCCATTGCACTCCATTATAGACAGAATACCCTTGTGATCAGTTCCATTGTTTTTTTAACCAGGGCCACAGTTTTCAGATTACATTGTGTGGTTACATAATTGCAAAAAGGTTCTCCAGTATTGCATTAAAAATCAGCCACCCACTCAGATCAGCTGATATTCTTTTTGTAATGGAGTGAAATGGAAATTTGTAAGCGACCCTTAAGCTTTTGACCGGTAGTGTATATATGCACAGATATAGAAAATAAAGTATATTGAAGCACAATTCAGATGAATTCTTGTTAGACAGAATTGAGTACAGTCAAAGTAAAAGGGGTTATGTTTATTCTATAATGAAATACTGATTTATGTGGAAAATCATTCAAACGTGAAAGATAAAAGTTCAGCATTTTTGGTAATGCTCTCTGTTGTTAGTGTTTTTAGGTCAGTGTGTTATGAGTGATGATGTCTGCTTTCTGAGTCAGAGGTGTTGCCAGTGTTTTGGTCCGCCGAGCTTCTTTGAGACATACTATATAAAGTGTGACGGTGGTCTGAGTGAGTGTTGGAGGTAAGGTTAAAGTCCTTGCCAAGGTGCATGTGGGTAATGTAGACTGTATGAAGAGTTTTGAAAAACTGGTTTCAGTGTATTGCCCGATACTTGTTAGCAATCAAAAAAAATGTAACATGGATATTTTGTCATGTTGTATGATGAAAAATACTTAAAACGGTAAACTATAAATTTGTGGCTTAGATGATGCTATTATCTGTTTTATCTGCAGATAGGCGGTGTCAGTCTCACTCTAATGAACGCACAGAACACTAAAATTGCTCTAATCAGGCTGGTTTGCTGTATTTAAACAGATAAACTACAGTATTCCAAGTAGGGCTGTCGGCAAGCCAGAGACTTCTGGGAGGACTGACACCACATTCACGACTTTTCAGTGTGGACATTTCACACAAGCCTCAAAGCTGGTTGATTCATTCAAAACAACATACAAATCATACCATCACACAAATGAATATCATTAGGAGGGGGTTGTCTTGATGGAACATTATCGCTCGAGAGCACGTCATTTGTCACTACGGATGTGAAGACGTGATTAGACACAAATTGAACACAAGCTGAAAATGCTTACGCTTGAGCAAGACCTTTGATTATCCCAGGGCTTAATGAAACTGCTTCATAAACTTTCAAAATTGATTTTCTGATGAGTTCTGTCGGAGGCTGAGCTGAACAGAGAGACGTATGCATTCACACGGACAGTCTGTGTGCCTGTTGCTAGCTAGTTCGCGGCTAACATCTGTACAGTGGATACAGTAGACTGTAAAAATCGTGACTGTGAAAATGAACTTTGCTTTCTGTGTGAACCTTAAATTAAAAGGTTGGCATTTAAATAAAAAGAACCATACTTTAATAAAATGAGTACATCATTCTAAATTCTGTGTGCACTGCATAGTACCGATTTAAAAGTGCTATATAGGGAAGCTGTTGAAATGTTTCTCTCAGTAAAAGGGGAGGTCCATAGAAAACACTGTTACAATCATTTTTGTACAGTTGCTTAAAAAAAACCCTCATACGATTCTAGGGACATACCGGCAAACATGGCAGAGGCCTCTTTGATCGGCTCTGGGATGTTCTCCATGTTGCTGACCTCTGACCCGTCAGCGTCGGGGCGCGGCCTGGAGGACATGGTCTGGATGGTGCTGAGGTCGTGCTCCAGCTTCAGGATCAGCTCCTTCTGCTCCGCACTGATTCGCACTGCAGCCGAAAACTCCATCTGCAGCTCTGTGTAACAGCCTGTTGAGGGCAGAGAGGAAAGAAAATGTGTCGATTTTTCTTGCTTTCTTGTTTGTCTTTAGATATTATTTATAGTTCCCAAAATAACTCACCTGTGGAGGCTGTAAATGGCAGAAGCAGTCCAATATCCACAACATGACTGAACCCCCCCCCCCCATGAGATTACACCCTCTCTGCATCCTAAAGTTTCCCTGGCTTTCTAACTGAGCTCTTTCTCTGAGAATACTTATTTCACCATCCATGTGTTCACCAAAGTGCATCTCCAACAAGATTTTTGACAAAAGAAAAAAATAAATAAAACTAACACCGCACACTTTTAGTATTTGTATAAAAGAGATTTACTTCAATTATCACACCTAGGGTGCATGTGAATAATAATGATGATGAATCAAATGTCAATCATAACAAATACATTGTGAACGTTTCATACAGTGATATTGCTTTTCAATGTTGTAGAAGGGACTGTTTTACAGTGCTGAGAACAAACAACATGATACGTTTAGTAAATAGAAAGATAAAGAAACAATGATACATGAGGAAAAACGAAAGGAAGGGAGACCCCAAAAGGAGAAAAGCATCTCAGGAGTGACAGAAGTGCTAGGGAAACCACTTTCAAAAAACATCTTAACCATCCCTTTACAGTCATGCAGCCTTTTGTACTACAACACACACATGTACGCGCACACACACACACACACACACACACACTCACACACACGCTCACAAAATAAGCAGTGGGAGAAGTTATGAGAATTATTACTTCCACATTGTTGATGACAAGGTTGGAAAAATCATCTAAAAACACTCTGAACTCGCTTAAGCCTCAACAAGCATCTTAAAGCTTTCCAAAAGGATGGGGGTGGGGTGCGGGGGTGAAGATCTCCCCAGATCATTTGGTTGTCAGACTACACTGTGGTTTAAGCTATGGGTGAACTGAAGCGACGACACAAGGTAGCAACATTCAGAAAACTGTCAGCAACCTTTAACAGAAGTGGATATCTACTACACTATTTGGCTTTTTGCTTCCTCTTTAAAGTCTTGCGAGCATTCACTAAAATGTTTGTCACTCCAGAGTTGATCTCTGGGTGTTGAAAATTGTTCAGTTAAGCGTGAAATAACTGAAGAGATAAGAGGAAATGGTTAAGACTTAAAAATTAGCTGGAGCCATTGTGAGAGCGGGAAAAAAAACATAAAAAGCACGCAAGTAAAGTGGAGCTTTTTGTTTTGCTTTTTTCTCCAAAAGGATGAGTGTATTGTGCTGTATTACGTGTGTATGTATTACTGAGTGTAAATGCATACAGCACCACTGATTCGCAATGTGTTTCCTTACAAAACCAACTTCATAAGATATATTCTAAAAGTATTACAAAAAACATCTGAGGTTTTTCCTTTCTTTCTTTTTTTTTCCTGAATATGGTGACCAGTGCTGCTGTTCGGGCTTCCATTACAACTAATATGTCAAATGAATAACCACTACTTCAACAGATCATACAGTAAAGCTTTACGACTTCAGAAAACATGATATGATATACAGCATCTGTTACACCTTTACAATGTTATTCAACAGTGTATAGAATCATCTGATTTAAATTTGTAGAAAAATATCTGTGGATCATGGAAAAGTCCTGAATCGTCCCTTCTCTCCTCCTGCCTTCAAACAAAAGCATACTGTGACAATAGTGAATCAAAAGCTACTTGATTGACTGTATTTACACGTCTCTTTTCCAAATAACCATTAGAATTGGCACACGTCATTATCAATACCTGTAGTGCCATTATTAATGTCACAGCAAACCTGACACAAACAGAAAAATACAAAATGCCCTATGGATAAATTCAGTGTTATTACAGTGTACGCTGTTTCTGCATGCTTCCTCCTTCATTCAATGCTCTGGCCTTTCGCTGCTAGTTAAGTTTATGTACAACGTAAGAAATGCATTGTGGGAAAACAACCCTCTGCAATAAGACCCAGACCAATATGAGTCTGCAGGTCGGTCATAAGAATACACAAGCTTGTTTTTCTCCTTTTACTCTTCCACTGCACTCCAGGAATTATATACAACCCTCTACAGAGAGCTGAGAAAAAGTTGACTTTTAAGTACCAATATGAGGTGTATGAGAAATTAAGGTTGAGATGTGGGATATATTATGAACAAATTGGTTGAAATCATCTACATCTAATGACATCACTAGTTTGGTGCCCTGCTTGGCAGTTAAAGGCACAAATCTGATGATCTCACATGGTTTAGGTGAGTTAATGGATCTGGCTATAAAATGGCAAATGGGTTAAGTGCTTATATACTTTCCAGTAGCCGTTCATCCCCATTAACCATACCATGGTTGTCCAGTCCAAGCAGTCCAACAGAAGGCATTAGAAACCTTAAGTACTCTGCAGAAAACAGATGTTTCACATCAGTCGTCCACAGGAAGCGCCAATGTTTGAGAATTGTTTACAATTATTCGATACACTGGCAAATCCAATTTTAATTAATGCATCTTAATACAGTGCAATGAGGTTATCAGGATCTTTTGACAGGCTGCCAATATATCTGGATGTACTTTTAGGGAAAGGGGAGGCTTAAGGATGGACTGAGGAGATTCTGGATAGAAACCAAAGCAGGTGTTTACTTATAATATCTACAACTGTACAGGACAATGGCCATTTCTGTCACACAGTTTAGTTTGAAATAAGAAGCTACTGTATAGGATTACAGTTTATAATGAAAACACGGGCAGAGCTATCTTATGTATAAATTTTAGTGTTAGGATGCAGAGAAGAGTCTGTGCTTGGTTCACAACCACTTTTTAAAAAAGGCAAACATTTGCCAGGACCGCAGGATCCCGGGATCGTACTCTGTTGTAGTGTTTACACACCCTGTCCCAACTAAGTCTTCAAAAAAGAGCCTAATAAGTGCTTCTTTTTCCTTTCTTTCAATGGACTGCAATATAAATTCTGCATAATCATAGACTGGCTATCTGTTCAATCTGGCGTAGCACCCCTGCTAGCTGGTACACTTCTCTAATCTCAATTTGGCAGATATGACCTCTTTTGAGTTAACTTGTGTTTTCAAGTTTAGGTAATTTCATTTGACCTATTCGACAAAGTGTATACGTTTGGACCTGTACATTATGTTAATATGATTACAGAGGGGCAAACTCTATCTAAAGAAAGCTGCATGCCCTGCCGAGTGTTAGTGTTGGGCTTGCCCAAGAAACAGCCAAAAATATTACAGGAGGACAGAAAACAGGAAAAGAGATATGCCATCATATATTCACTGATCTTGATATGTCCTTTGATTCTAGCTAGCAATTTAAGAGCATAATTGTTATGGTAAAAGCTTAATGCTTACGGGAGCATGAACTGTAGCAAACACATTATTTCAAAGCTATTGAAATGACACTAAACTTTAGGATTCATGAATATACAAACAAATGAGAACTAGTACATCTTTGTAAATATTAACCAATACTGCCGGCAGTCTATATGTCTAATAAAAATGTTACTTGCCCTCAGGAACAGTATAATCCCTTATAAAATAGACAACTCAAATGATAAGACATTAAATGAAAAATACAGCACCTATAAATAAGCAGAATAAAAACCAAACTATAAATGCAAAATAGCAATAAAACCAAGCTACAGTAAATCATAGTATTACACTACTTTGTGAAAGATTAATGTAATGGTAACGCATCAAACAGCTTAAAGAAGGGTGTCAGTTGTGCACTAGTAGTGTGTGCAAGTAGATACGAAATATGACCCCACTCATTGGAAACACTGGACACTCCTCAATCGCACGCACTTGTGCACACGCATGTATTGACAGGCATGTGTGTACATGCACCCACGCAAACGTGTGCACACACGCACACACACACACAAAGAGACACACAACACGCACACACAAAGGGGAGGCAGTAGGCTGACAGGCACTGAGGGCTTGTGTGTGACAGGGAGGAGGTGATATGCCTTATAATTTGTAGTGTATACAGTAGAATTCAATGCAAAACATCCCTGGATACAGGATAGACTGGAGGAGAGTGGTAACTACTCAAACCAGGGTTGGGGTGAATTCACTTTGACGGCAATCAACAAAAAGTACAGATTTATCAAGTACTCTACATTGCGATTTATTCACAAAAACACCTCTTTTTTTTCAGTCAGGAATTTCATTGTTCATAATCTACTTCTTAAATTGAATTCTGAGTGAATTGACCTCGACCCTGAGCACATGCAGGCAAATACAAATGCACACAAGAGACACACACACACACACACACACACACACACACACACACACACACACACACACAGAGATAGAGACAAACATACACACACACTCTTCCTGATTTGGCCTATAAAAAGATGCTTGTGAACAGAGTAAATATGTCGGTGGTGCAGACACACTCGCACACCCAGCAGGTCCAGTGCTGGGTTAAAACTGTGACGTGCACAACCCAAAACAACAAGACACGTATAGTATCATCATGTCAGACAGCCACAGTACTACGTGAATTGGTTGTGTCGTATTTCAACAACGCAACATTAAACCATTCTAACTGTATTTTTTTTTCTTTTTTAAAACAGCAACTTGTTGTTCTCTTATTTTCTGTTCTTATTTTGTACTAATTAAAAATGTTTCCTAAAATTCCCTATTTTGTACTCTTTAGAGTCAATAGACTGTGCAATCTCTTATTGGCAACCAAATTGCAATATCAAAAAAAGAGATCATCCTTCATCCTTAAAAGAAGGGTTTAAGGAGGCAAAAACAGGGTTCCCTCCATCCTTCCTCTTCAGATGAGTGCGTGTGTTTGTGAGGAATTAGAAATCCTTCTGGCCATCACATGGCTGTCAGCAGGATAGGATATGGGACACAACGGGTCAAAGTTCACCTCTCTTACATCAGTAACCATGGCAGCACAGCCGGCAGGCCATCCACTACCCTCTTAAGAGTGTAGGAGTGAGATTAAAAAGAAAAACATGCTGCCATTGAGAAGAGAACACGCACACTTACACACCATTTTTGGGTGTGTATACACACACACACACACAAACAAACAAACAAACAGGTGCACACTGACACAACCCCTAACATACAAACACGCACACACACAAACACACACACACGCAGTGAGTGAAAAAGGCAAAGGGTTTGTAACAGTCACTCTACAGTGTGAAAAATGAGGCGTCTCACTGAGTGAGGGGAGGTTTGTGGACACTTGGGAGGTGAGAAGAAGAGCGGAAAAAATCTCCTTTAAGAAATTGAGAGTTCTTGTAAGAGAGTTCCTGTCTCTATCTATCATCTATCAGTGTCTATCACTGTGACAGCTGCTGTGTCAGGCCTTGCCTGTGTTACGGAGTCCAGGTTTCAACCCCAGCTGTGGGTCAGACCCCAGCTCAGGACTAACCAGTCTGGTGCACCAGTGGCTGGTGATTGGGGGAGGTACAGCAGGGCCGGAGGCCAGCAGGACGGCTAAGTGCTTTTCTCAGTACAAAAACAAAACTCAGTTTAAAAACAAAACAAAACAGAGAGACACGTAAGTTCTCTTATTTTTTGTTCTTCTAGGTATTCAGTTAATCTTCTTTTTAAGGGTTTTGCCAACCACTCTTTGTTGCTTTCCTCTTTTCGGAAAGCTATTATGTAATAAAAATGGCTGCTGAGCTTGACTTTGGCTGTGTCCACTCTCCAACTGGAACAGAGCAAGAGGGGTCCAAGGTTAGAGGTTGTGAGGTTATGAAACAAGAGGGATGAAGGATGGTCAGGGGGAGCTAGAACTCCCACTCTGAGGGATCCTCTTTGCTAGCAGCCTTCTCCAGCCTGTGGATGATGTTATTGAGATTGGCTGCTTTCTTCTTGCGCAGATTGTTGTCCCTGGGGTTTCTGGCAGGGCCAGAGGCTGGGATGTTAGTACTAGAGGCAGAGCCACTGGAGGATGCCTCTGTGAGGCTGAAGAGCCCTAGTCCACCCTGTCCACAGCTGGAGCCCGGCCCGGCAAAGCCTGAGGTGGTGCAGTCTAGCTGGTCAGGGGAGTTATTAGAGCCCCCTGCCTCAGACTCGACCTCCATGTCGTCTTTGCATGCTCCTCTGTGATCCTCCAGGCCGATGCCCACTCCCTGGCGTGTCTCCACTGTGCCCTCAGATTCCGTCCCATCACAGCTGTCCCCCTCTCCTGATTTGGACCCACGAAGGGAAGGGGAGCCCCCCTCACTGCCAGGCCCCAACCCTCCAGCTGCCTGGATCTCCTCTATGAAGAGCTCTCGTCGGATACGTGACCTAGTAGAGACACATGGGTTCAGTCCGGCTACTCAAATCCTGAAATTCAATTTGTCAGAAGCATTTGACTTACATCCAAATATTGTATGAGTGCACTGGTGTTCTTTTATGAGAACAGAGAAGCAACAAAAGCCCTTCCTTAGACAATGCCCATTTATTTAACAAAACAACAAGATCCATTTGAAGCAAACACAAGTAGTCAAATGCAAAAACCTTTCTAGAAAACTCACTTCTACACAGATAAGGTTATGAACTGCAAAACTAGAAATTAATTTCTATAAAAAAACAATTAAAAGAGACAAAAATACTGCTTTATGGAAATGGAATTAGATGTGCTTTAATTATCTCTAATGCCCCTTGAAGAACACCTTGTGGTACACTAGGCAGAAATGGGTCAATATTCTGATAATATATTAATATTAATATAAGTGCGTCTTTTCCAAACACTGACCTGTAATTATGGAACCAGTTGATGACAGTACTGGTCTTCAGGTTGAGCTGGGAGGCCAGCTCCTCAATGGTTTTGGGGGAGGGATAGGGCTTCTGCTGGTAGGCCCTTTTCAGGGCCTCCTTCTCCTCGGGGCCTAACACCACCCTGGCCTTCTTCAAGTGCTGCTGTCCCGGGCTCTGCGAGCCCTGGATGTAATCCGGCCCCACTAAACCCACGTCGACAGAATGGCTATCACTCAAGGAGCTCAGCCGCCTCTTCATGTAAGCTGAACAGTGACAACAAAACGAGAAGGGGAAATCAGTACCTCAGAAATGACATTTCTATCATTAATAAATATGGGGAATATCAACAGCAGTTAAAGAGGCTGGTTATTTTTGTTAATGAGAATGACATCTGACAAGCAATGTTAATGTTAAGTACAACTATACTGGATCAACCTAGTTCTGGAGATTTATTAATTAGTTATTAGTTAATTAGTGGACTACTCTCAGATTAGTATACCATCAGAAAATCAATCACTTCTACTTTTCCATCTTCTCCAATATGATTATTTGCTTGTTGCTTTTTTACATAGAATAATTTGGAGTTTGGGACTGTTGTCCCGACAACACAAGATATTTGAAGTTGTCACATTGGGCTGATGGAATTTTTTCACAATTCTGATATTTTATAGACCAAACAATTAATCCACAACATAATCAGTAGTTTCATGAACAGCGTTAAAAAAATAATTAGTTGCAGCCCTGCACTTATCTATATCGTTATGGCTGTTTTGGAATATTCTGCAATTGTAATGGCACTTTCAAAGAAAAAACGTCTATATTTTCAAACCGCATTAAACACACTGTCATCCTCTTCTACGGCCACTAGATGGTGCCATCGCCATTCTCAGGAACTTGAACAATAAATGCATCTCTTCCATTTTAAAACAAACAAGCAGCACCGTTCACTCGGGGCACCAGCAGCTAAAAAATGAACAGCTCATGGCAGCTTTACATGAGGCTGACGTTTTCTCAACCCCAATACACCCTGCCAGATATATTAGTGTCCCAGGAAGAAAAAAAACCTCAGAGCAAGGTTAGACTACTCTGAAAGTTGTGTGCTGCCTCACAGGCTTGGACCGCAAGGGTGAGAGGTCAAATATGGTTACTGTAGACTAGGTCCATGTCTTTCCTCTGGGCTCTGCTGTCGGCCAGGACTATTCCCTGTTGCTATTTGGATGCATTACTTTGGGGTCAATAATCTGAAACAAAGTTGACTGGAGAGTAACCCCACTGTCCAAATCCCAAACACACTGGTGTAAGGTCAGTTTCCCTTTTTGCCCTTGTGCATAGCCTGAGGTATCAGGAGGGTAAACGGATCGTGGATGCTTGTGCCTACTGGCAGGTTCAAATACGCGTATCCCTTCTCTACAGAGAGAGCTTCAAGTGGGCAGTCAGGGGTCACTGAGAGGCAGCAGGGAGGGTGACGCCTCTTGGCTTTGCCGATTCTCAAACGCATCGTGCAAACAGAAAGGACCAAAGAATGATGGAGTGATGGAACAGGCCATGGGCTAACAAATGATAAAAAAAATACGAGCTTATAGACACTGGTGATTATTATGATGAGGATGATGATGAAGAGGAGTGCTGATGACTGTTAGTAAGCAAGCCCCCGGCAGTCCCCTAGCTGTCACATCTAATACAGTATGTGATGTCTGCAGTCCTGATTGGTACTGACATCACACCAAGATGACTGTGATCTGCACAACATGCTCTGCTGTCCTGCACAAAGGATATTGTGTGTGCAGATGTGCATGTGTAATTCAAAGGCTGCTTCTAGTGTTTTTTTTGTGAATGCATTTATAAAGTAAAGGCCTGCTTAAGCAGAGTCTTTTGCTCATTACTTGGGAAGGCCCGTTGCTCTATATGGAATGTGCATTTGTTTCTCGTCACTGAGCTTTTACTACACACCTTTCTTCTCCAGGCGTTTCATGTCCATGAGTTTCTCCACACTGTGTGGGTCCTGAAGCCAGAGCTGCATGCGGACGAAGGGCTCTCTGCCCTTTAGGCTGAGCTTGTGCCAGGGTTTGGGCCTGGCCAGCAGGTCTGAGACAGAACCCTGAGTCAGACCCAGGATAGTCTCCCCAAACAGACGCTGGCCTGGTTTGGCAATAGAGAGAGCAGAAATGAAATGGTCATTTCAGAAAACTGATTGAAAGGTTGAATAATTCATCACTGAGGAGGGACAGGGGAAAGAGAAAGACCAACTAAACCGCACAGAGACTACCTCCTGGGTTTCTTACCGAGGTTATTATCCGTCAGCACCTCTTTAACCTTCTTGGTGATGGCGTAAGTATCAAGCTCAGGGGACATTGCGACCATTTCCTGGATGCTGAGACCCGAATGACCAGGAAGAGGAAGCGGGGTACCGGGCTGAGACTCCCCACCTGAGGGATCCTCAGAAGCAGGTTTGAGACTGGAGGACTGTGAAGCGAGTGGATCCCCTGCGAGACCGTTGACAGACTCCTCAGCTGAGCTGAGGGGTGACTCTGGAGCAGGGCTGCAGCTTGCTGATGTCTTGGGAGTACCCTCTGCTTGAGGAGAACAAACAGGGTGAGAATGATCACACAGGTTAGAAGACATGTCCTCATGTAAGAAAACGGTTTCATCTCCTCTTCTTGCTGGGTTCGGGAGGGACTTCAGTCATACTACATCAACTAATTTAATTCTTGTTAAACAAACAGCAAAGGTGCTTAAGTTTTCAGTTTGAAGCTTTTTTGGCTTCCTCCTCCTATTCCTTCATCTCCCTGTCTCTCCCTGTGTAGCACTGCTGTGCAGCTCAGCAGGCTGGAAGAGAGCAGTCATGAGGAGCTGTCAGTGTACATTAGCTGCTGTTTACACCCCCAGAGAGTAAGAGAGAGGAGAAAGAGAAAGGGAGAGAGAGAGACACACACAAACACACACAACACACACACACACACACACACCACACACCACACACACACACACCACACACACAACACACACACACACACACACACACACACACACACACACACACACACACACACACACACACACACACACACACACACACACACACACACAAGACCTGCCATCTGGCGCTGCAACACTAACTTGTCTATGACATGACAAACCAGCAGCTTGCTGGCTGACACAGCCATAGCACTGAGGATGGGGATGGTGGAAGGAGGAGGGATGGAGGATGGAAGGTGGGGGGGGGAGGGTGGATTGTGTGAGTGACAGACTGACCAGTAACAACTAGCCACTGCTCTAATCAGGCTTTCAGAGTAATGCTCTATCCCAAAGAGCCTGGTTCTGTGAATCTTTATACTGTGTGTGTGTGGTGTGTGTTGTGTGTGGTGTGTGTGGTGTGTGTGTGTGTGTGTGTGTGTGTGTGTGTGTGTGTGTGTGTGCGTGCGTGCGATTCGTTTACCTTGATTCTGAGCTTGCTGGATGTGTGTGTTTTGCCCCTGGTCTCCATTGAGCCACGGCTGCATGCGGAGGTATGGCTCTCTGCTCCTCTGGTTCAACTTGTTCCACGGTTTGTGTCGAGACAAACTGTCACTCAATATTCCCTGAAAACACACAGATGGAGCATGGTTCAGACAAGAAACCACTGTAGAGTGAAAGTGGAGGGGAAAAAAAGTAGGGCAGAAGAAGAACAACAGACACAAGCTTTTGTTGTTGTTGTTGTTGTCGTCTCGCCTTACCTCTTTAGAGTCCTCCTGGTTGTGGTTCTCTTCTCCTGTCTGGCTGGATATGGCCCTGCGGGGGTCCGTGTGCATGTTGCTCCACCACTGCTCTCTCCAGTAACCCACTCCTCCAGAGCTTCCAGAGCGGGCCAACCCCTCAGAGCTCCGACCCAGCCTGAGAGCTCCATCAACAGACATGTCAATCCCTGAAGAAGCCCTGCCTTCTCTCTTTATGCTGGAGCTGAAGTCCAGGATGGGAGACGGGGATGAGGGGGAGGACAGGAGAGAGCTGCTAGGCTTCTTGAGAGAGAGTGACAGGGGGTTGTAAGGGGGAAGGGGGGCGGTGAGCGAGGAGCTCAGGAAGTCCCTCTGAGCTAGTGATGCAGAGGAGGAAGACGAAGATGAGGCTTTGAGGATGGGCTCCAGTGCAGTCTGTTGGGCTTCCATCTCTCTGCGAGCTTGCTCTAGGATGGAGCGGATAGCCTCATCTGATCCGCTGCCACCACCTCCGATTCCGCCTCCGCCTCCTCCTTTCAGTCCTGTATATGATGGCTGAGCATGGGACAAGTCTGTTGAAGGAAGTGAAAAAGGATAGTCATGAGACACATTAACAAACAATCCCAGCCACAATGTATCATCTTAGATGCTTTAAGCCCTCTGGGGAATAGAAGAATACTACAACTCACCAGCTTTCTGCACCTGCAGCTCTCTTTTAGCCTGCTCCAGAATGGACTTGATAGCCTCATCTGAACCAGCCTCTGGGGTGCGGACGCGGGCAGTAATGTTACCTGGAAGGAGAGGAAGAGGGAATGGGAGGAGATGAAAAATCTTGTCAGATTAAGAAGCAAATATAACCCACTACAGAGCAGGTGAGGAGAACTATAAAATAGCTTATAAGAAGAACATCAAATAATTACACCATAGCACAGCACAAAGAACGACATTCCCACCACTGAGCTACTAGGCAACTACACTGGAGGGATTGTCATAATGTCTCTGGCTCTCTTTGGAGCTCACACATGCACACGTGCTACAAGGGTTTGTACAGTAAATGCTCCCCACAGAATAACAATTACCAATACAAATCCTAAATACACATGCTGGCTTCTCCTTTGACGCAAGCCACTGGAACTGTGTGGTTACCATCAAGGCACATGTCTAGCTGTACGCCTGCCCGCAAGTTAATAAATGCCAACTCACTCGCACACACAATAGAAACAGTTCAGCCCAACACAAACATGCCACACAGACAGAACGTGCTAAAATCTCTGTGTGTGAAGGGGACAGACCTGTGTGTGAAGCTGTATTGGAGAGGGCTCTCCGCTTCGGAACATCCTGAAACACTCGGCTAAGCTGGGGCTGGCCTGAGCCCTCTGTTAAAAACAATATACCACACACTTTGTTACAGCACTGGTGTGTTTGTTTCTTCTTTTACAGCTAGACTATATGGTGCCCTATAATGATCTGCAAATATATGGAATGTGTGGATACTTCCATCCAGTGCACATTATAGTACCATAAATGCATTGATCTTCACCATTTGTGTCCCCAGCAGGAATCAAACCTCTTCCTCTAACAGGAATATTAAACTACTGCACTAAATTATACATTATTTAATAGGGTGAATTAAACAGGGGCATATTAACTGCAGCCTTGTTTTTGAACACAGACTTTCGCTAGGACTAGGGTGGTTATATGTTTGTGTACTACAGAGACCACCTTCAATCAGAAATGTCCTGATGCGTTAACAAAAGCAGGCCCAGGCTAATCGAATCTACCCGTAGTTAACAGTACCCCTGCCTTCCTCCTAGGTCCCACCGATCAATACTATTGATTTGTGAAAGGTTTCTGTATTGACCACGATAGCTAGGAGAGGCTCTTGGGATCAGTGTGTGACTAGGAACTCACTCAAAACACACAGGTGAGGCACAGGATGGGAGTAAGGAAAGAGAAAGAAAAATAAAAAGCTAGTCCATATTGACAAGCTAATCAATGGCTCTATGCAGGCCTGTACACATGCAAGACAAACACACACACACACGCACACACACTCTCTCGCTCGCTCGCTCACGCACGCACGCACGCACGCACAGACACATTAAAGACACAGACTCACCTCTCTGCCGTCCCTGGATGCTACGCAGTGCAAGGATGTTCTGCTCATCGGCGAGGAACTGCCTCATCTTGTGGAAGGGCTCCTTCCCCCGGATGGTTAGCTTGTTCCACGGCTTTGGTCTGGCCAGGATCTCACTGACCGATCCCTGGGACAGTCCTAGCACATAGTGGCCAAACACACGCTGGCCAATGTTGTGCTTTATCAGCTGCTCTTTCACCTGTCGGGCAATCTCTGCTGTGTCCATATCCTCCCCGTCCAAAATACTTCCTGTGGTGGCGTCAGAGTGGCTGGGTGACGGGGATGGGGCACTGCCAGCGGTGCTGCTCCCGTTAACAGGACCCATGTCTGGGCTGGCTGGAGGCGGCTGCGGGCTGCTCGCTGCCAGAGGGATGGCAGCTGACCCAGAGCCAGGGGTGGAGGTAGGGATGGAGCTGAGGGTTGGGGTAAAGGGGGTGAACAGCAGAGCCCCACTGGGAATTCCAGACGACTCCTGCAAGGCTTTGGAGTAAAAGGACTGAAGCAGCTGCCGCTGGATGAGGGAGTTCAAAGCCATCTTACCACCCACCAGAGGGAACACAGGGGAATAGAAGTCCTGTCCAATGCCCGTAGGACTGAACGGGTGCGTTTCGCTGCTGCTGGTGGTGGTAGCAGTGTTGACGTGGTCCGTATGAGTGCGAGACAGGGGGAGCTGGGAGGAGGACGGAAGAGAGGGAGGGGGAGGAGGGGGCGAAGGAGAGGGGTCGTTGGGCATGGTCTCCTTCTTCGGTGTGGACTCTTCCGTCCCTTTTCTTCCAGCTGACCCTACAAGAAAGGTCAAACACACCATGCATTATGGGGGAGTCAACAAAAAAGGGGTTCCATAAAGAGAGAGGACAAAAAAATAACAAAAGTTGAAAGTTATCTTAATCAAGTCTTTTCCAAATTAGTGAACTTTATTTTCCTTTTTTGCCAACCCCCCCCAGACAAAGTGCCCATGCATTTGTGATTTCAACCTTTCTTGTAAGCCACAGCCTGGAAGAAAAAAAGGACAAACAAAACAATTGACACTGTGCCACTTAGGCAGATTAGCTTGGCCCAGGGCTCAGTCAGTTCTCTCTCTCTCATTCTCTCCTTCTCTCTCTTTGCAGGCAAAGTAGAAGTAACTGGACTTTGTAAAATGATCCTTAGATAGCGAATACACCATGCAGGTCCTCTTCCATGCTGCAGTTGCGGCGCGTTCCTAAACACTTTATTATTACATTGTAGATGCAGTATCATAGTTTTAGTTCATGAAAAATACATCCAGGAAACAAATAGAGCATTTTTTTTATGGCTGAACAGAAAACAGATGCATGTCACAAAAAAAAACAGACAGTACAGCTCTGCTGAGGAAAGGCCTTATTTCACTTATTTCCTGAATAGTTGGACTGATGTCCATTCATACATTCACCAAAACAAAACAGATAGAAATCATAAATCCTCAGTCTTGTAACTACTAGAATCCATCTGGATGGAAGCGCTGGGAGAAATATTATTCCAATGCATAACCATTGAGACCATTACATGATTGAGTAAGACAGTAAGCTCCCCTTACAGTGAATGTTAATCAATTCAAAGCTATTCAACTATTCAAGCCTAAAGCCATGACATTTCAAACCCACAAACACTTTTGCAGAGGACAAGAATCTTGATGTAGAGGCAAGAGTATGGTGTCCTCATTTTTGTGTACTGCAATTTGTTACTGTTCAGGTTGACCTCCTGCTGCGGTATTCAAAGACACCAGGTATGCATTTTCTTCCTCTCCATGATGTGTGGGACTAAAGAAACAACATTTGTGTACTAGGATATGATTTGCATGTCTTTTGCATACCGTGGACCCGATATTGCAAATCAATCCCAAAACATTAATAAATGGTTAAGTATTCTCAGAGAAAAAGAATCTACAGCCATACATACAGTAAGTATGCACTAACCTGATGCAACGTCTTCATAGCTGTACCTGCACAGCCGTACCTGCACAGCCTTACCTGCAGCTGAATCCTCATCTAAGCTACCATGAATACTGGACTCCACTTCTATCGGCATTTTTTCATTTTTGCTGGTCTGAGTGAAGGTTTTGCCAAGATAGCCTGGCCAGTGTTGATGAACGCAGCCTTTTCTATAAGCTTACATTCAAGCAGACTTACCGCTGAGCTCAGTGTTGGCAATGCGCAGAGCGGCGCTCTCAGACTGAAGACTACGGTTCCTCTCCAGCAACAGCACCTCCAGAGGTTTGGAGGAGTCCTGATGGACGGGACAGGTGGAACAGAAATTAAAAATGAGACTCAAAATAACCTCGCTTAGGCCTCTCCCCTTCAAATGTAACTTTTTTGTTTCATCATGGACTTAATACCTATTATTACTGCAACATTATGTGAAGATAGATTGTATCTGTCACTTTTACCTGCACAGAGTCAGCTGTTCCAAACTCCATAGACTTGAGGATACTGAGAGGAGAGAGAGAGAGAGAGAGAGAGAGAGAGAGAGAGAGAGAGAGAGAGAAAGAGATTAACAAAAATCCATATGAATCCCATACTACACAACATGCTAGCTTTCCTATATCTGTCTCTCTACAGATTAAGAAAGAATAGAGGGGAAGAGCGCAAGAGGGAAAAAATAAAACTGCAGACATACAAGCTACACGTTCATTAGGGCACTAATAGGACACATCTAAATGGAGACATGCACCTTGTTTAAAATGTTAAAGACATCAAATGAATGAAAGTAGATATGTACGGACAAACACACACACACACACACACACACACACACACACACACACACACACACACACACAACACACACACACACACACACACACACACACACACACACACACACACACACACACACACTCCTCTGTGCGTGTGCTCCTCACCTCAACTCCTTCTTCACCTCCTCATAGTCAGCTTGTTTCTGCAGTTTCTCCTCTAGTTCCTGTATTTAAAGAGATGAAATGACATGGAACTGGATTAGATAACAAAAGCAAACCTTGGAGCTGTAAACGTCATGTACTTATTTCAGTGACTAGATTACAGAACAGAGAGAGTGAAAGTGTGAATATAGTTAGAGGTGTGATCAGAATACACTACATAGCAGGAAAAAGACACAAATACATACATGATCTTATGAGAAATGAATAGCTAAAATAGAAACTAAATTCAATCTAATGAAAAGCTGTGTGTCCAGTTGGTACCTTGAGAACAGCGGTCTTGCTGCTGAGCTGCTGCTCCAGCTGTGTGATCTGGGAGCTGGTGGTCTCTCGGAGTTTGGTCAGGCTGGCCTGCAGTCTCTGGACGTCCTCCACCAGCTGGGCGGTCTCCCTTTCTTTGGCCCTGAGCTCCGCCTCCAGACTTGAGTGGGGTGCCACCTCCGTTGGCTGTTCCTGAAAGACAAATAGAATGGAAGTTTAATCTAATGAGCTAATAAAAACCTGCATGAGTACTTTCCGATATATAGAGTTGATCACTGCAGCAATCAGTAGTACTATGGCAGATGGAACCTGATCAATGTACTGATTATTGTTTCAATAGGCCTCCTTTGTTAGATCAATAAAAAGAGGTAATCGATCAACCAATCACAACCACCTAACACTGAGGCATCAATTAAGCAGATACTTTGGTGTGGCAGTCTGTCTTTGACTAAGCCTCACCTCTGCAGTCTTTTGAACAGGTTAATCAATACACCAATCATTTATTGCCACCTTGGCAACCCTTCCTTGGAAATCAATAGTCAGCAAATAAATGCATCATGCCTGACCTTTAATATAATCAGTGATCACAGTGATCCATAAATTGAAGCTGTAATCAGCTGATCGTCTCTGGCAGAAAAAGGCAGAGCGGATCTTTAGCCTATCAATACCTCTTCATCAACCCTGCAGTAAAGCAGAGAAGCGGTGAAATGTGTTACCGTGTCGGGGTCGGCCTTGGCCGGGCTGCCGAGCTGCTGGGATTGGTTACTCAAGGACAGCTGCTCTCTGAGCGACTCCGTCTCTCTCTGGGCTGCCTCTGCTCGCTGGAAGGAGACGAGGAAAAGTTCAACAAGTGGAGATTCAAACATGGTCAAACATGATAAATCTACTCCTGAATTCGTTGCTACTGTGTGATGTACT
>NC_045735.1:28190220-28191033 GCF_008692095.1 Etheostoma spectabile | reverse complement strand
TTTTTTTTTTTTTTTTTTATTGGCGTACACACATTCCCTCAACTCGTCTCAATTTTCTGCTTGCCCCCACAGAACCGTTGCAAACCTACTTAATACATGTAGATGGTGAGAGCAGACTGACAAGGCCTAGAAAGCAAAATTTCTTCCTGTAGTGCCATCATGCCCCTAAATTAACGTACAATCTGTCTTGTGGCAGCAACTTAATGGTCTTTGGAGGAACACTTTTTTTCAGCTTGATTATCTTCATGCAAAGTATACAGCTGAATTTTCCAACACTGCATTCCAAAAAGGCAATCGGATTAAAGTACTGAAATTTTCAAATATACCATCTTCGTCTACAACCCGACTGTGTGTCTGTATGAAAAGGAATTTGCCCCCTTTGCCCAGTGTGGCAAAGGGCAGAGGGGGCTGATGGTAGAGGGTGGATTTTTCCTTAATTGACAATATTAAATTTAGAGCTGGGAATTGAGATGATACCCGCTGCCTGCCTTATATTTATGGCCAAACTGCTATGCTTCAGTTGGGAATCATCTGCAACACTCACCAACTTGCCATCATTAGAAGTTACAGGGAGCTGATTCCACAGTGTTCCTAATTGCAACCATATTGAGAGCTGTTATTGACTGGGTGGGAGTTGGATTGCTAGGCGCAAGAGAAAAATCCTGTTTTCCATTTTCTCCTTATAAAAGCGTATAAAAAGTCTGTGACTGAGCTGGAGGCCATGCTGTCATCCTCTGTAAACCTCAAATCACAAGTGTGAATAAAGTGTGTGTGTGTGTGTGTGTGTGTGTGTGTGTGTGTGTGTGTGTGTGT
>NC_045735.1:28181747-28190210 GCF_008692095.1 Etheostoma spectabile | reverse complement strand
TGTGTGTGTGTGTGTGTGTGTGTGTGTGTGTGTGTGTGTGTGTGTGTGTGGCATTATAGTTGGAGTGCTAACCTTTAGGCCAATATTAACATTACATGCCTATGCTACCCCTTTAGCCACAAATCATACTCTTGGGCTAATAATGAAAGTTAACAACAATGACATTAACAGATACCATGGGAATATTTACACACACAAGGGCAGAAGACGCGCTATGGTGGGTTATTTCAGATGGGTGGGTTTAGTAGGTGTGTAATAAACATGTCAAACAAAGCATAGCCCTCACAGGGATAAGCAAGTCATTATTTGTTCATGTAAGCCCCATTTAATAGATTCTGAACATCAGAAAATTTATACTTTAAAGGATAAGGTTGGTGATGTTCTTTGTTTTTGGTATTCTAAACAACCTATAAAAAAAGACCAAAACCATGTGTGTTAGTCCATCTCTCAATATTTTCTAACTTTTCCCGCCTCTCTCAGCCACATGGCCGATTGTTCTTTAAGTAAACCTTAAAGTAAATCTTAAAGAGTCATGGATTTAGAAAAAAGTCTAAATTATTTCCGGCAGCTGGGCACAAATGCTACTCAAACAGGAGTAAATAGTGCTTCTTTGTGGACTATTTTCAGCCGCGGATTAATACACATTTGGGGCTCTAGTAAATATTTAGAGCAGCTGGATTATGTATATGGGAACAACTCAAAATAAACTACAGATCCCATGTTTAACATGTCACCCAGTGCAACTTTGTGGCTCACTGTTTTTGGGCGACAACGGCACAGAGCAAAAAGCTATACCAAGCTTTGTTTTTCAGCTTAAACAGACGATACTTATTAGTAGAATACATTCATTTTTGTTTTCGGTATTTTGTGATAATTGTTAATGGGAAGATAAATACAGCATATCACTAGACTAGATACTTTAAATCAGATGTACTTGGATCAATTACACACATTTTCCTTTTGTGCCACATTTTCATTTCAACAAATTCACTTCAAGAACTCAGTTGCTTATTGTATTTCAATAATTATAACTTGGAGTTTGGTATGACGGACAATTTGGACAATGCCGTGTAAAAACGTTTGATTAGGATGTTGAGCGGGTTACCTGATTGGCTCTTTCCAGGTCTGTCATCACCATCTCAATCTCATCGGCCCTGAGAAAGACATTGACTGTTACAACAGAAGATGTGAAAACTCACGGAACTGCATCACACAAAAACATGGAATGGATAAATGGATAGATATTTAAATCGAATCCCAGAAAGAGAAGTACACTCTGCACACATTCCGTGCGTGTGCGATTGTTCAGAGAGAACACATTTGGAGAATGTCAGTGCCATGTCCATTAAGATACTGTCTAAATTTCACCTTAATCCATTGATTGTGAAATCCATAACCCAAACAGCTTGTATGTGTGCAAGCATACATGTATTTAAGTGTGTGTGTGCGTATCTGTGTGTGGGTGTGCACATGTAAGCCCCTAAACCCAAGCCACACTAAAACAGAGGGATTACATTAATAGAGCTCTAAATCCTAATACAGCAGACTAATCTGCTATGAAGCTGTGTGATTGTGTCTGACTAATGGTCTGGATGGAGGCCATGGTTCACCTCTTCCTTGCTAGAGGTCAGGCAGCCGGCATACATCTCCATAACGCCACATATTTTTGGACTTTGGAAAAGTATTTTAATAACCCTCTTTTAATTACTGACGTGAATACCTGTCACTTTCCTGCAAACAATGACAGAGATGTGGAAGAAACTTCAAAAACAAAACACTGAACATAAAAACACAATGAATGGGAATTTTTCTAGGACTTGCAAAAATGATACGTTATTACTATGTTACATACTAGGCATTTTTCTACGGTTTTTGCATTGTTTGCGTATATTATTTTGGATTTTTTGAGCTTGTTAAGCACTTTGGTCACCTATGGTTGTTTTTAAACAAGCTATAAAAATGCAATTGAAGTGAACTGAATTGAACGAAATAATTTCCTTAATATGATTACCATCTCTGTTAATTAGTTGTCAGGGTGTGTGTGGGTGTGTGTGTGTGTGCGTGCGTGCGTGCGTGCGTGCCTCAAGATATATTTTGAATACAGTTTGCCATATGTGGAAGCTATAACAAACAAATGATACAAATCTTCACAGAACTTTGCAGTGCAAAGACACAGTGAGCATGCATGTACGTTTATTTAAGACATTACTTGCTTATTAAAATACATGGGCGGCTTTGAGTACAAATCTGTGAGCGCATATGCGCACTGCTGCGTCCATTAAGACCTTCTGATTTCACTGCAATCTTTTGATAGTGAACCCGATAACCCAAGCAGCTTTTGTATTTGTGTGTCGCAGTATGAGAAACAGTGTTGTCCCATAGGCTTGAGTACTACTGATTTGAATGTGTTTTAACAAAACAGACACAGTTGATATTAGGTCAACATTGTGCCACGGGCAATGCAGCAGAAAGAATCAGATGTGTGTGGGAGAGCTTTCCACTTTTATTCTTTCCCTAACAGTTAAAAGGATCTAGTATGCATTTAAGCAACATAATAGTACACAACCTCACCAGCTTTTATCCTGTCTTAAGCTATAGTGTGCAGGACCCACGTGTGCACTCATTTGCGCTTCCGCGCACACAAATGTAAGGTCAGAGAGCCAACAAGCCAGAAAAGCTTGTAATGGAGAGCGTTTACGGGTAGTAATGCAACCCAAATACACCACCGCTCTTGCTCCAAATGTGATCATTTAATCAAAGTACAGATGCACAAAGTCTTCTTAAATAACCTTTGGATTTGGGAATTATAAAGGCAAAGCTAGAGGCTGAGGGCCAAAGCAGATCACAGGGAAAGGATTTTCTGCATATCCTGATACAGTCAGTCAGTCGCTGGGCAGGGCAGGAACTGTCCACAGCCAGCCAATGTACCCAGAGGAATTAATTCGTCAAACACTGAACGGTAAAGGGAGGGTCCTTTGTAATGATGAACCCTGATTTTAGGACACCAAAACACACCTACAAAACTATTTAGCTGCCACAGGGAGGAGCCATAGAGTAGATGCACAGCGGCACTAGAAATCGCACACACAAACACACTCCTTTGTACCATGAAAGCAAATGGGTGCACAAGTGACATCAGCGAGTACTGTAGGACTTCTGAAACAAGTCCAGAGCCTCTAAGCCCCGACTGTACTTCCTCCATCTCAGACAGGCTTTTTCATCCCTTATCATCTTCTCTCTCTTGCTCCTCACTCAACAGCTCCTTTTCTTTTCCACCCTCTGCTTGCCTCTGTCCTTTTCCCCTCCCATTGCCCTCCACTTTTTCTCCTTTCATCTTTTTTTCCTTCCTTTCCTCCCCCCCCCCCTCGCCTTCTCTTCCGCGGCCTCTGTCCTCAGTGCCAGCAGGATATTCCCCTGATTTAGATTTTCATTTCCCTCCTCTATCACACTCTTATCCCCTCTACCTCGCTGTAGCCTCCAGCCTCTGACTTGCTTTTTGCCCTCTAGCTTTCATCACTCCATTCCTTTTCTTTCCTTTCTGCACATTGCGTTTACACAGCGTGTTACCTTGGGGATTTTAAGGAGGCTTAAAAAGAAGCTAGCTGTGAGAGTGTGTGTACGTTGTGTGCCATTTTGTGTTTGCTTGTGCCAGAGATGGACACAGGCAACTGTCAATTGGCTATTCCTTCCTAATTATCAGCAATTAAAGGGTTTTCCCAAAATGGACACCCCCCACCCCCGTGGAGCTGGGGATCAATATATCATTAATCTTTAACAGGGACTAAACGGGTAAAACGCGTCCAGCCAGACCCTGACACACACACTACATCAGCACACACGCCTCCCGCTGAAACTCACACACGCCGGGCACTGCAGCATCGACCAAATTCTCAGGGAGTGTGTGGACGTCCGTGTGTGTGTGTGTGTGTGTGTGTGTGTGTGTGTGTGTGTGTGTGTGTGTGTGTGTGTCAGTGTGTTTTAAAAGGCAGATTACCCGAATGCAGCAAGAGGATGGGGGATTTGTCACGCAATGTCCTCCTTAGTGGAAAGTTTAGAGCAAGTGTGTGTGCATGTGTTTGTGTGGAAAAAGTGCCTGATATGTATGAAGTTTGTGTTTAGCAGGGCCAAAATATACGCAGTCAAAGGGTTAAAAGTTGTGTTCAGCCAAACACTGGCGATTTGCTCAGCCAAGCAGTAAACGGGGGAAGGACTCCAAGGACTGGGAGGGAGCAGGGTTAGAGAGGGTTTGTGTGTGCTTTAAAGCGTTGCATTAAAATTTCAGATCACAGCACGCCACATAGTCAAGGACCCTGACTGCCTCAGGCACAGGAGGGTGTGTGTGTGTGTGTGTGTGTGTGTGTCTGTATTTGTATGTGTGTATGGGTTTATTAGCTTCTGTAAGCAAATGGGGCTTACTATATGTGTCTTTTCAAAAACGTGTTTTATTCTGACATAAAAGGATCGGACAAGGATGGAAAATGGAAGATAGAAGTGTAAAGAAATTAGAGAAAGTAGAGAAGCGCTGCAATGTTGTAATGAGTAAAGAAAATAAATCTGATAGGCTTTTGATAGACTATGAAACCTATCAATTAGTGCCACTACACTGCATGCAATATCGTCCTGTCGCCTTTCTTGTTACACCACAAATGCACAAAACAGGAGATAAAAGACAATGTGCGGTAGTCAGGGAGGTAGAAAAGGAGGGAAATAGTATTGTGAGGAAGACCGAAGAGAGATCGATCTGTTTTTAACAGCCAATCAATTTAACAAGTCTGTTAATGGAGAGACACAGTGAGTTTGGGGCATAGTAAATGGGGTGGGGGGTGGGGGACCTTAAAAGCCAAGGTGATACTGTGCCGTACTCTGTGGACAGTGCGCACATAGGATGCCCTTGACCAATTTTATAAATAGTCTTGGATTCAAAGAAGGAGTAAATGTTGCGAGGAAAGTGTGAGGTGTGTTTCGCAGTACACCAATTACAAAACAAAACACCATGAAAAGGCTTTGGGTTTTTTTCTCAGAATTTTAAACTTTCTGAATGCTGGTTTGGGTGCTCCAGTGGTTCCGGCTCCAGCTACTAACCCTGAGGGAGCGAAGAGTGTGAATGTCATAAAGTACCACTTCACAGTGAGGAGTGCTGACATGGAAAAGCTTCTGTTCTCATCCTCGCCACTACTATAAGATCGATAATGATAGATGCCTACAGCTCAAGTAATTGAAGCCACCTTATCTTACAGGTCCTGTTAGACGCCTGTGTGGCTTTTAGTCCGATCTCAAATTGACCCTCGTCTGCTCTCCTTTCCATCATGACCCTGATGAATCAGAGCGCGCTTTAGCTTACGCCACACAAACAAAAATTGCTATTTCGGTGCTTGCTGTGGCTGCAAAACGCATCCCAGTCCCTGTCCGTATTTACAGTGCATGGGTAGCGCTGGGATTTGGAGGCTGCTGAGCGTTGTGGGAGAGAATCCAGCTGTTTGGGAGAGAAGGGGGAGTTTCCAGGCAAGGAGATTCACTAAACAGAATGATTATGGCAGGAACATGGAGGAGGGGAGCAGTCGCCCGCAAACACACGCATAGAGCACCAAGAGACGTACTTAGCTGTGGATTCCTCGTCATACTTGGTCTTCAAATCAAAGAGCTCGGCCTGAGTTGTTTCAAGTGCTGTAAAAGACGAGAAATGAGTCAACTGTGAATCCCGCCGCTGCAAGTCAGCTTTCAAATGAAGAACTTAATATAGCCAAGTATGAATTACACTTTTTTTTAAATGCCCTGAAAGGTCCTACTACAGTTTTTACACACAGATCTTTAAAAAAAATGTATTTGGTTATTTCCCATGAGAGACTGTACTTTTATGCTTTTCAACTTTCGACAGTTGTGGAGTTATCTGCTCATGTTGCTAGGCCACTGTCAATCTGATTAAACCCCACCCACCTAGTCCAGATGAAGCAGATTAGGCGTTAAACGTCACTAGAAATGTTTTCTTCCAGTGAGTGAACGTTCAACGAGAAATACTTAAGATTTGAAACCAAGTTTTCAGAGGCTTTAAAGCCAGCGCCACCTGATATTCAGTGATAAGGGCCATTTTATCTGAGCTGGCTAAAACTGTACACAGGCTGGTACCTGTCTGTAGGGACTGGGCCTTGTGTTCGGCCTCTTCCAACCTTGACGACATGGAGTCCTGGCTCTCCTGGAGTTTCCTACAGAGGCAGACAGAAGGAAAGAAAAGGAAAGCGGGGAGAAGAAAGTCACAGATACCGAGTCAGTAAGTCTTGGGTTCAAACTTTGTGGCAACTACAACAATTCTCCCACCATTTCTGAAGTGTTTTCCCCACTAAAATCCTCCCAACACAACCCACTCCTCATTAAGCAGCCCTATTAGGCAGGAATGTCTGGCCACTGGGGCACACTGCACCCGGGGTGGGGGCGGGGGTGGGGGGGGGGAAGAGAGCAAGGGTTGAGTAAGAGAGGGGGGAGGGGGCGTCAGCAACCACAAGGATAAAATAGATTCATTCTTAGCATATAAAAAGTTGGGCTCTGCTGAGAAATTGCCACTGCGTGTGAAAACATCAATAATCTAGCACAAAGACAGTCTTTATGGCACTCTTTGATGCCCCCCTTCTCCGCCAATCTGTCTCTCCTGTCATCTCTATTTTTCTGCCCTCGACTTCATACTTTCATCTCTCCCTCTCTCCCTCCTTGCAGGATAAAATGCATCAGAGGTGCCATCCATTTACTGCCCCTCTCAGACACAGGAAGTCAGCTCTCTGCAGACAGGAAGGGGCCTATAAAACACTGACGTAAAGGAAATACAGTTATACAATTGATCTTCTGCTGTGCGTCTGAAACGGGCAATGAGCTTTAACACGTCTTCGCTGCAATCAAGATGATTGCCACGGGTGAAAATCTGAGCTCTGTAACGTACATTTAATACACACAATTCTTACAAATCCACTTAAAGTGGGCCAAAATAACCCCGGACAAAGTTTCTTCCAAGGCATTTTGATAACAGTAATGGAATGGGAAAGAAAAGCATTCAAAAATCAGTCTTGTTTGTTGGCAGTGCTTCATACTTGGGAATTAAAGCAGAATGTGATGAAACTGAAAGTAAGTAATCTACTTGCAATTTCATCTTGAGAAAAACTGACGGTGAAAAGACAATGACTTTGATAACCTCCATGCAGGTAAACATTTCTGTAAAAGGATTGCAAGCAGTATCTAAAATACCGCGATATGATCAACAACCTCAGAGGAAGTATTAACAACTAAAGTGATGTGGTGGAAAAAAACTTTTTTTGTTTACAGCAATTCAGAAATGAGTCTCCATCCCATGGTGTTAAAGCAGTTGATATATCATTATTATATCTGCATGGTGGAGTGTAGTGTAACACTAAATGTGCACTAAAACGTGCACACTAACATTGTGCAGCATTGTACAGTATTGTTGAGCTCTACAATAGGCCCGCACGATAAATAGTTGAAAAATCTTGATTCACCCCTGTTCGCAATTACATTTTTTTTTTTGATTCTCTTTTTTTTTTTTTTTAAACCTTTATTTATCCAAGTAAGTTGATTAAGAAAAATTCATTTGCAATGACGACCTGGGGGGGGATTCCCGGAGGGTCAATCGCGAAACGCTGTTTACTTGTGCGTTGGTGTGTGCCTCGAGCCGGCGTGTGTGTGTGTGTGTGTGTATATGTGTGGGGAGAGTGGGTGATAGAGCAAGGGAGAAAGTGAGAGCGTGACGGCGATTAGCTTCGGAACAAGTTGAGCAAGTTTTAGAGGAATGGCCAGAGGAACATGCACGTCAGGCTACGCCGTAGAGTCGTGCCTACGTACGTAGCAAAGGCGTAGATTTTACACAGAAGTATAAAACGGCCTTAACTTATGTGAGAGAAAAATAAACAAAATGGATACTGATGAAAACCCAGGTCCTAGTGACGAGAATCAGAACTACTCAGTCTCAAACTAATCTAAAAAAAAAAATCTTGTGGTGTGGAAGTATTTTGGATTCAAGCAAGACGACGAGGGTCGGTCTGATGTCATTTGCAAGGCATGCTTTGCCCTCGTTGCAGCACCGCAAGGTAACACCACACATCTTTACCAACACCTCAAACGGCACCACAAAGTGCAATATGATGAAGCCGTACGAGGCAAGAGTATAAAAGGCAAGCAGTTAAAGAGTGTGAAATCATTCTGTTTTTGATACTGTAACTCCATTTTTCGAGAGACTGAAGCTGTAGCTGCAGCATGTTGTAATTACCCCTTGTGTTGTCTTCCCGTCAAAATTGAAAATCAACAATTCTGTTGACGTCATTTATCAATGTTTTTAACTTTTACGTTTTTGCACCTTTTTTCAACACTTCTGATGCTTTTTTTTCAATGTTTGTCACTTTTTTTGTCACTGTTTGAGTTAGAAAAGCAGAAATTAGGAATCATTTAGACTAAAATTAAAGGAATGGA
>NC_045735.1:28160480-28181731 GCF_008692095.1 Etheostoma spectabile | reverse complement strand
CAGACTGGAATATGTCAACTTTTACTCAATACTATTTCGAAACCACTTCAATTTTTTTCCCAAATGCTATAAAATTGAAAGGAGATGTGTACTTGCCAAAGAGCGTTGTGTGGAATCAATCATGTTATTTTGGGAAATTACAATTGGGTAGTTAAAATACACACTGATATAGAAAAACAGGTCAATTTGACCTGAGGACAACATGAGGGTTAAGTAACGTCATGTTCAAGGAGTTCAGATAGAGCCTGTATCAGGGCCCTATTTAGTTCAGTGTGTTATATGTCACTATTTTTGGTAGCCTACTGTACTTAAATGGCCAGTATGTATGTTTTCTTTATCCACTGGAGCCTCTATGTTTACAGGCTTGTGGTGATGTGCAATGTGCTACAGGTGCCAAAAGAATCTGTGTTTGATATAGCCAATTTGTTTTCTTTTTTCACGGTTCATGTGTGCAATAAACATGACACTTTGTGAGGCAAAAAAAAAACGTGGCAGAGAATTATAGATAGATATAGATATCACTTCTAAGTAAAAAAAAAAATTGTGATTCATATTTCCCCTCAATCGTGCAGGCCTACTCTACGACTACTGTATCGACTTTTTAATTGGTTTTGAGATAATGGCAGTGCTTCGTTTCCTAGTTAAGAAACATTTTCAGCTTCGATACATCCATCACAGCTGTTAACTCCTGCTCACCCTCAGCGAATATGTGCTGTGTCTTTAAGCCCTGAGGCTGCACCAGCTAATCTGATGAGTGCTCATCATTTCTATTCCACCCTGCACATGTTTATTCATCCCTTTAATTCCAAATAGGAGCACATAGATACCCAAGACAACTACATGTAAGGTTAACTGGTCAATCCTACACCTGCGTTTGAAAAGCTGAACTTCATGTGGATTCACATGATATTCAAACTGGCCAACATCATACTGGACTGGATTTACTGAGCGATGCAGAAGGAGCGGTGCCCAAGACTGTTTTAAAGTGAAACAATATTATGACTGGCTGCATCTTCATGTTAAAAAGACTCCTTCCTGGGAAAGGAGAGTATCAGAGTGACTCAGTAAGAGTTTATACATCATTTCAGTAGTTAGCATTGTTTTTATTCCATGTTCCTTAAATATCTGGCAGCAATTTTGTGCTTATTTATTACTGCCACAGGCTTTCTGTGTATCTGCAAATCACACACTTCAAAATGACCTGAAAATGGGTTTGGAAAGGAAATAACCCATTAGATCAAAATGAATTACTTTGTATCAAAATAGAGTGACACCTAAGCATATTTTTGTCATTATATAGTAATTTGGCGCGTTTTAATTCAAGGACCGTATCTTTTCAGACACAGTAAACGTCTGTGATAGCAATTATTCTCAACAGAAAAAGGCTGAAAGATATGTGGTAAAGACAGAACAGGGAGTATGAGGTGTTGATTTCCATCAAGACAAGAATGGCAAGCACCCACATGACAAAAATGCTGGCTTTGTCTTTTATGTATCGTCCATTCCTGCATTGAACTGTAAAAGAAAGCCAATGTCGGGGAGGCAATAAGCAGCAATTTGTTGATTAAACTGATAACTATAAAAAAAATTGCAAGGACTATAAACCGAGAAACAATAATTATGTTGTAAATAGCTCAGGCAGATCTCTTAAATCTATCATTAAAATAAAAATCAGAATCACGGTGCGCCCTGGCAGCTCTGTCCTCACGGCAGCGGCCACGGGTTCAATTGTGACCCAAGGCACTTTGCTGCATGTCATCCAACTCTCTCCCACTTTCCTGTCTTAAGATGTCCTGTCCAATAAAAGGTATTAAAAGCCCGAAAAAAAAAACTTTAGAAAAGATTAGAATCATAGCAGTTATGTCAGAGAACACAATGACCCAAAGGTTTGAAATGGCAAAATGATGCAGAGGTTATTAAATGAAACATCGCTCCTGTAGCACAAACAAACGCACACACACACACACACACACACACACACACACACACACACACACCACATTCCTGTATGAGCTTAAAGGTGAGGACCGGGTAAAACAGCTGTAAGTGAGACCACACCCTTTCTGCTATACTTACAGACAATCTAATGCTATATTTAAACACTAATGTCTCCCTGACTCAGTTTATCACCTCAGATTATTTTTAAAACAAAGAATAGACCCGTCATTCTATCACTGGAAGGACCATTTCTAGGGCCTATTGGGTTCAGTTTCTGCTAACTATTTAAACTATCTTCTTTGTTATTTTAGTTAGTTGTTATTTTCTACCATTTTAAGTTTTAGAACAGATCATAATGTATAATATATATAATTGAGTCTTTGAGAGTTGCAGTTTGAGGTTCATATACAGAAGCAGAATATATACTATTTAGTGATGTGACCATTGATCAGACTACTGCACAAAGGCACGGATGCATTTCTGAAATAAGTAAGCAAGAAAAACATTACATGTGAACTCCAGTTATCAGAACATTTATTTCAGTTTTGTTCAAACCTCAACTTTGAGAATTTGCTGCCTTTTTTCTCATTTATGATAATAAATTGTCACACCAACTTTCATCTTGACAAATCCCTGAAGACAACATTAGCCTTTGTTTTAGGTTATTAATGATGTAAATTGGAGCAAAATGTGAGAGCAGCAGATTTGATGTAGACATTGTAAAAAAAAAATCTCTACTCATTTTTTTTTTTTTCCCACTTCATTCCTTATCCAACAACCACAACTCAGTGATTCACCTCTGGAATCTGTCCCTGCAGCTTCTCATATTATATATTATAGTATTTATTTTATAGTATTATATATATTATATTATGTACTCTGCAGTGTGCTCTCCATCATCACACGCGAGTCTGCTCATCGACTATTGCAACACTTCTTGATCCATTTGCCTCAAACTAATTTGCACCTGTGGACTTAGTCTGTGGAGCTCTGTCCAACAGACGGGGGACAGCAGGGTCTCATCGCTGTTGAGGGACAACTCTGTCCAACAGGACGGGGGGACAGCAGGTTTCTATCGCTGATGAGGGACAACTCTGTCCAACAGGACGGGGGACAGCAGGGTTTCTTCGCGCTGATAGGACAACTCTGTCAACAGACGGGGGACAACAGGGTTTCTATCGCCAGATGAGGACAACTCTGTCCAACAGGACGGGGGGGACAGCAGGGTTTCTATCCCATATGGGACATATCTGTCCAACAGACGGGGGACAGCAGGGTTTCTATCGCCAGATGAGGACATATCTGTCCAACAGGACGGGGGACAGCAGGGTTTCTATCGCCAGACGAGGACAACTCTGTCCAACAGGACGGGGGACGCAGGGTTCTAATCGCCAGATGAGACAACTCTGTCGACAGATGGGGGGACAGCAGGTTCTATCGCCTGATAGGGACAACCTGTCCAACGACGGGGGATAGCAGGTTCTATTGCCTGATGAGGGACACTCGGTCAACAGGTGGGGTGGACAGCAGGGTTTCTATCCCCAGATGAGGGACAACTCTTTCCAACAGGACGGGGGGAAAGCAGGGTTTTCTATTGCCATGAGGGACTACTCTGTCCAACAGACGGGGGACAACAGGGTTCTATCGCAAGAGAGGACAACTCTGTCAGACAGGACGGGGAAAGCAGGGTTTCTATCGCCAGATGAGGACAACTCTGTCCACCAGGACGGGGACAACAGGGTTTCTATCGCCATGAGGCAACTCTGTCCAACAGACGGGGGGACAGCAGGTTTCTAATCGCCAGATTGAGACTATATGTCCAACAGGACGGGGGGACAGCAGGGTTCTATCGCCAAGACGAGACAACTCTGTCCAACAGGACGGGGGGACAGCAGGTTCTATCGCCAATGAGGGACAACTCGTGTCAGATAGGATGGTGGTGAGACAGCAGGATTTTCTATTGCCAGATGAGGGACACTCTGTCCAACATGACGGGGGACAGCAGGGTTTCTATCGCCCGATGAGGACAACTCTGTCCAACAGGATGGGGGACAGCAGGTTTCTATCGCCTGATGAGGACAAACTCTGTCAGACAGATGGGGTGGACCGGGTTTCTATCGCCAGACAGGGACAACTCTGTCCCACCGGATGGGGGACAGCGAGGTTTCTGTTGCCAGATGAGGGACTACTCTGTCCAACATGACGGGGGGACGGCAGGGTTCTATTGCCGATGAGGGAAACCTTGTCCGGGTTATTTATGTAGCATACAAGCTAGCGTTAGCTGACTAGCAGCCATCCACTCTAAACTCCTTAAATACCTTTTAATTATCTCAACACTTATACAGTCCCGGGGGGGCACCAGGTCCTGCAGCCCCAGGCGGACCGCCGTCAGTGGGGGGCCAGCGTGGAAACACCACTATAAAGATCCCCTGCCAACCTCGACGTGATCTAATACCCACTGACGACTGTCCCTCTGCGGCTGCAGGACCTGGAACCCCCCCCTCAGTGTCCCCATGGTGACTGTTAAAGTGTTGAAATAATTAAATGTATTCACTATTTAGACGAGGACTGGCTGCTATTTAGCTAACGCTAGCCTTCATGCTACAATAAGCCGACTGAGGTTGTCTCTCATCAGGCGATAGAAACCCGTCTGTCCCCCCCGTCTCTGTTGCGCAGAGCTCCACAGACTACAGACTAGTCCCAGGTACATTTTTGCACCAAATGTATCGCAAGAAGGTTGCAGAACTCGAGAGCGCAGACTCGCCACTGTGTGATGGAGAGGCACACTGCATACAATATAATATAATAAAATAATGTTATATTAGAAGCTGCAGTTACAGATTCCGAGGTTGAATCACTGAGTTGTGTTGTACTGGAAAGGTGACTGAAGTGGGGAAAAAAGTGAGTACAGAAGTTCTCAAATCTATTCTACAAGCATTTACATCACCTCTGCGCGCTCCACCATATTTCCCTTCTTGTTTTCTCTTTCTAGATATTTATAAAACAAAAACTGCCCCGGACAACTAGAACACACATTATATGCACAACACAGATCTTCAAAGATGAAGCTGCAGTGTAGCACCCCTCCGTTTAAACTTAACATTTTGTGTTGTACCAAACTTCTTTACATCCTTCCAGGACCTTTGACCCAAGGCTTCCTCCTCTTTTATGCATCACTGCAGTGTTTCTTTACCTGGAGGCGGCGCTCTGCTATAAAACTTTTCATGTGTTGTTTTTCCCGCACTCTCTCTGCTTCCTCCACGGTCCCTCTTCACCTTCCCTCTCTGTCTTTCCCTCCACGGTCTTTCACCTTCACCTTACTGTGGGCGGGCACTACAGATGACAGAAAAGACGATGGAGATAGTGTGACCTAAATAACATACTCTCAGTGTAGATTCGGTAAAGCTCTATTCGGCTTTGAGTTAATTCTAAGTAATATTTGGACATACATCACAATTTGTTCTTCAGTACATTCAATTTTAACATAAAAATGGATGTAATTAAAATTTCGTATTTCAGTTTTATTTAGAGTAGGCTTACAAGCTGTACAACCGGGGACACACATCTATTTAATGACTGGAAACCAATTTGTATGATTATGACAACCCCTTGACTCTATGACTCTACCGCAAATTCAGAAGCCTTTCCTGACATCAAAGCGTACGCATTGTTTTTGTTAATGATCAAGATAGACTTCATGACATAACCTGTAGCCTGCTGTTGTCTATGGGTGGAAGACTGAAAATATTAAATACGATGATTTCGTTAGACCCGATTTTATCGGTCCAATTACTTTTGGACCTCAAACCTTTGGGCCTTGTGTGTTAAAGGGCTATGGCTAACACAGATATTTATATAGATGCAACCTATTAAATAAAAGCTGAGACTTAGCACTTTATTTGTGTCAAAGAACACAAAAATCCAACTGTCCAAATACTTAGGTCGGACTGTTTATTGCCTTATTAGCCCAGTTTTAAAGAACTTACCCATTGCTCTCCACTTCTGTCTTGTTAGTCTTTTTTCTTCTTCTGTGAGGGCCTCTTCAATCAACCTTGTCTCGGACTCAGATCTACAACTGTAGCGACAATCATTAGCACCCGTTAGTTAGTGAAATCTCAGGTATAATATAATCAGTTCCATTGTAAATAAATGCTGACAGTAAACTAACTACTACAATCTGATAGCTGGCTACTAGCACTTATTTTCAAAAGGTCAAAACTGTAAGCCAGCAGGTGTGCTAGGATATTACAACATTATTTACTATCATATGATACTATCATAATGCCAAAAGGTGGGAGTTCTGGTGAATTTCATAATAAATCCATTTAACTCACCATCTCCAATCTGAACTCCCATCTCCACTGAGGGACTCAGTCTCCTTTTGGGGGACAAGATTCAGAACCCCTCCATCGAAAAAACACAGCCAAACAAAAAGTCCACCTTATCCTATGATGTATGAAAGGACAACCTAGTGAATGCATTTTAAGACCTTACCCATTTCTTCCACCTTCTTTTCACGTCTTTTCTTTCTTCTCTGAGGGCCTCTTCACCAACCTTGTTCCTGGACTCAGATCAGAACTGTAGCAACCATCATTAGCACCCATTACTTAGTGAAATCTCTTAAAATAATATCAGAATTCATGTGTAATTATGTTTAATGCTGACAATTTAACTGCCATAAGGAAGGACACTAAATATTTACTGTAATATTTATCTTGTGTAACAACATAAAGAAACAAAAGATGAATGGTACAAAATTATATAATTCATGCACTGGAGATTTAAGTACTACTCTACTAAGTTTTGAGAAAACGCTGGCAGGGTCCTTTGTAAAAGCAGTTTTTTTTGTGAATTAATAATAATATCATTTAACTCACCATCTCCATCTGACCTCCTCATCCCACTGAGGGCTCTAGTCTCTTTTTGGGGACAACAGGTCAGAACCTCCATCTGAAAACAACAGCAGCAAAACATGACAACTCATCCTATGCAGTGTGTGAAGGACACCTAGTGAAGCAACTGTATCTGCAAATATGATTAATATTGATACATGAGAGTTTACACTAGTGGATATGCACTGGTGTCACTTTGAAGTCACACTAGCCTCTTACAACCACTGAGTAGCCTGACAAACCCATTACTGCTACAATAATTGTGGCGCCTGTTAAACTATTTCATATATTTTCTGATTTCTGTTTTAAAAAGCAATAAAATAACTCTAGAACATATGTCTAGAACACTGTTTTGTGCCTGTATGCAGTTTGCCCCGGAGGGCACACAGCACAATTCCTGCTTTCAAAATATCAAGTGACATAAAGGGAATTAATGTCCCCAACCCATTGCGTGGCTCGCAGACAGTCACAGAGAGCGTTCAATGGTAGCTTTAGAAGTATAAACCTTTTTAGCCCAGTTTTTAGAACTTACCCATTGCTTCCCCGTTCTTGGTCTTTTTACATCTTTTCTTCTCTGGTGAGGCCTCTTCACCAACCTTGTTCTGGACTCAGACTAAACTGTAGAAGACAAACATTAGCACCCATATGAAACCTCAGGTATAATGAATAATCCGTTCATTTGTAAACTACATTCTGACAGCTGGCTACTAGCACTTATATTTCAAAAGGTCAAAACTGTAAGCAGCAGTGTGTACTAGGATATTACAATATTATATTACTATCATATGATACTATCATAATTGTCAAAAGGCAGGAGTTCTGGTGAATTTCATAATAAATACCATTTAACTCACCATCTACATCTGAACTCCCATCTTCACTGAGGGACTCAAGTCTCCTTTTGGGGGACAAGAGGTCAGAACCTCCATCTGAAAAACAACAGCAAACAAAACGTGACACCTTATCCTATGCAGTAAATGAAAGGACAACCTAGTGAATGCATTAAACTTTATCTGCAAAGGCGATAAAATTATTGAGACATGAGAGTTTACACCAGTGAGTATGCACTGGTGTCACTGTTCAAGTCACAGTGTTTATACACACGTATAAGCATATAACGAGCATGCCTATTATATTCAGTTGTTGACCCTGTCAGAGGTCTTAATTCAATCCTGTGTATTAGCACTGAGGTAATATTTAGAGATAAAGTACTGAACTGCGTTACATTTATAGGTGTTCCTAACATTCTGACCACCTCATGCATGTAAATATGGATATTGATAAAATTGAGTTGACTACTTAACAAATGTATGTAAACATTAGAAGAACATTGGAAGGTGGACTGGCTTTTAGAATTTGGTGCTTTTGGGCCTTTTTTGCCACACACCCCTCTGACTCTGAATCTAAATCCAACTGTGACACTGTAGCTCTGGCTCTAGCACCATGGCCGCAGGTCGAAGAACAAGTGAATAGTTTGCTGTTCTCATTGTTTAGACGCATGTAGCAAGTATCTGTATCGTCTCCTTTCTACTGACATTTGCACGCTTGTTATCTCTAGGACCTTCCCTCTCACACATTAGCCACTTACGTGCCCATTCCCATTCCTTCTCACACTCATTGGCCTCCCTCTATGTGTAACATCTAAAAGAAAAGGGGAATATTTACTGGTTGCATATGTGGGACTGGATTTAAAATTTAGTTGCACACTGAAACTTTTGGTAGCAGTCGAGCCCTGGGATACTGTGTGTGGACTAGGCAGCAACCACCATTGTTTTCATTATCGATTAATCTGTCTCTTAGAAAGATGACAATATGAGACTGTATAGTATTTATAGACCAGATTGTCCAGAGGGCATTTTCCTTGGAAATACTACAGTTGCTTGACTGATAGCAATCTAAAGTATTAAATGTTTTTTGCAAGCACAAGAAACCGACAAGACGAACAAGATATGTCACAGTGCATACATACCAGAGACAGGAGATCAATTGTGTCTTCCCGTGAAGGTGAGGCCCCTGTTCCATTGTGACGAAGCTTTCTTATTGTAATCTGGGTTCATCTTGCTGCATAATTCAGACCCAGAGGAATCACTTCCTGACTCCTCAAGTCCAGTCCACTACGTAAAAAGCATAATCATGAGAAGACATCCCATTCACTTTCAGTCCAACTTTACAGAGCCATACCAACTATAGTTTCTTAAAGATTGACTGTTCCACTGACATCATTTGATATTTAACAAAAAGTAGACTATTTGTTTGGAATACAGACTTCTAGCATACTGTTTTTGGATTTATGTCAAATTGTTAAAGTTTGTGTTTAAAATTGTTTGTCACAGTCAGAGTAAGAAAACATGCCAATACATGTGTGTGCACCTAACTCTTCCTTTACCCACAGTCAGAACACCATCAACACTTACACAATGGGTTTCAGATCTGCATGAACAGATACACAGCCTGCTATTTTTACTCAGTACTAATTCATCCAGCACAGTCTAAGTACTGCATCCTTCACTGGCAGTGGTGATCCAGTGTTGTTATGTGGATATTACATTCCTGATGTTGGATATGAGTGGTGATAGTGGCTATGCTGAGGGTTTTTTCCAGAAATAGTAATACTAGCTTAACTATAACAGGCTAGGATCTTAAAGTGCCATATTCGCTCATTTTCAGGGTCATAATTGTATTTTAGGTTGTACCCGAATAGGCTTCCATGGTTTCATTTTCAAAAAACACCATTTTTTGTTGTACTGCACATTGCTGCAGATCCGGTTTCACCCTTGTGTTCAGGTCTCTGTTTTAGCTCAGAGTGACACATCTGACTTCTATCATCTTTGTTGGTAATTACTTTCTGTCCCTGCAGAACAGGACAGAAAGTATTTCTTTTGGAGATTAGGGTCACTAGTGGATGTTGTAGCAGTGTTTGGCCATTGAAACGAGCTAGCATGCTAGTGCTAGCATGTGTTACGTTAGCCACCTGGTCTCGGCTAGTGATGTAAGAGCCGTGCAGATGTTGATCAGCTCCCCCGGAACTGAAGACGAGGACATTCAGAAACCGTATCTCACTCAGAACACCATGGATAGTTATTCTCTCCAAGTTTGTATGTGTGTGAGAAACACCGAAGACACAATAACAACCCAAATACCAAAAAGTTATTTTTTCATATATGGGCACTTTACGTATGTTTACAATATGTGCTACATAGAATAACAAAACAATTCTCAGTCCTCTTTGTGCATATCAATAAATATGTAAAAAAAAGCACACATTGGCTTTTGCTGCTCTAGAAGCTAGCCCCTCCCCCTCTCACCCTGAGGACCAGAGACAGAGAGCAGCCGAGCTTTGGCAGCTAAAATGTGGCATACAACTCAGACCCACAAAAATGTGCAAAGTAGCACTACTTTGGACTGTCTTTGGCTTTCAATAAACAAACAATTCCCGAAATTCAGGACATTCCTAAATCCCACATTTATAACGCACAACCAGACAACAAGTGCATACAGAGCGTGGTGCCTCTTATGGTCAGGCTATTTATCTTATAAAGCAAGACATGTCTGTATACGTGTGTGTCCATATTTGGGGGAAAGGTATCTGGCACTTCAGCAGACGTCACATGCAAAACGGTTTAGAACTGTGGGGGGATTCTTTTCCTGTTATTGTATTAAATTGCTGTGAGCTGTCAGAACATAACGTAGCCTAATCTCTGAGATTATTCCTTCAGAGCGCTGCGCAATACGAGAAATATCAGAGTTGAACTAGGCAGATACATCCGTTTTCATCAGACTCACCCTGGGTCGGTGAATTATTACCAAAAACCTCTGTCACTTCTGTCGCACCCACACAGAAATGGGTCTGGTTGGTTGTTGATGAACGCAATATGTGCTTTAGCTATCATAACGACCAGGAGGGTACATACTGCTCCATTACCTCTAATGCTTATGTCTGATTATCCAACTGTCATTGTGATATTTTGTGATTGCATTCTGAATCTACAGTCTCGGTCAGGTATACAGTAGTAACAATGTCTTCCTCTGATTGTAGAAGTAGCCTACACTGTAGTCAGTAGTCGGCTGTACAGTGAGTTGCATATTGAGTGGTTTGAGTAAATCTTTTATAAAAGACACATACCTGTGTTTTCTCCCTCCCATCAATTCTGGACCTAAAACCAAAAAGAAGATTGAAACTTTATAAACGAGCCATGAGAGCCCCGCTCCTTTAGATTAAAATAAAACTGTTTGACTGTTAAGCATTATCTGCAGTGTCCTCTGCTGTAGTGTCTTATACTACATTTAAAGTATACACTCTTTTCCCCCCACAAATGTCAGTGATAGCCCATAAACATAATTTACTTGTTAAAGACTATAGCCTGTTTATAGCACATAAAACCCTTCTCTTCAATAAACCCTTCGAGTAGTTTACAAACTAAGTCTTTAGAAAAATCGACTAGATTTAAAAATCCTTGAAACATTTTAAATGAGTTATCATGTGTCCACTTTATTTTCAGAAAATATATAATAACTGACTTTAAATGGTGTCACTGCATGTTGTTAAAAGCTGATAAATCTCTAACAAAATATGTTCATAGTTATACAAAAATAGTGCTGACCATTAAGTTATTTTAGAATTTACTAGAACTGCAACTCCGTTTGCAATAAGTCTAAACCTGCCAAAAAATTTAGCTCAAACCCACATTAAGTGACATGTTGAGGCTCAAAATTAGAATTGATAAGACTCTTACTGCACAGAAGTTTAAAAGTCGTCTTTTCCTTAGCTGAGTCGCTCCAGTCTTTCAAAGCTAGCAGGCCGTAGCTTAGCGTCTCTTCCAAGTGTGCTGCTGCAGCCTGAAACCTGTCTCACACTCCTCTCGCCTCAGGCCTCAGCTCTGAGCTTCCGCTCCGCGTGCAGGTGGGGGAAGGGCCGCTTTCTGTGAGACCTCAGGTGACCTGCCTCACGAACTGCCCTTCCCCACCTGTTTGTCTGAGTGGCTGAGAGCAGGGGGGCGGCCCCTCCCCTGATGGGCCATTAATTAAGTGGCAGTTGCAGCAGCAGAAAGACCACAAATATTCACCTCTGACTCTCAGGCCTGTTTTACAGGCGGCAGGGTCAGAAATCACAACCCTATCACTGCAAATAAACAACTTTACATTAAGGTCCGCTCTTCAATGTAAAGTTAATCATATATATTTTTTAAGCGTGGTTGAGAAGTATTTTTACTTAATTTAGTTTCACTTACACCTTATGGAACTTGAAGATTTTGTCTCCTTTTTAACATCTCCATATTCAACACATGCTATTCTCATTGTTATAGTTTTGAGTTGTTAATTAGTCTGTTTAATTGCTGTAGACAATTAGTATCAGCAACAACACAACATATAGTATTACTTTTAAGTGTTCTTTATTTCCACGTTTTTAATTATCAGGGTCATGTCCATGTAAGGATCCAAAGGTCCATTACATGGGCTCACTGATTTACTGTTTGTAAGCTAATATAAAGTCAGCTAAAAGTAAAGTACTGTGGAGTACATTACTTTGCTGAATTATTGTGTAGGCAGACTCTCCCAAGACCAGGTGGTGTCTCTCCCTTAAGGTGTCCAACTTTGATGACCTGGCCAAGTGGCCAAACAGCAACAGTGAATGATAAAGCTGTGGAGGAATCAACGGCGTACCCCCGCAGCCCCTTGCGTCTACACTGGACCCTATGTCATAGCCTGACGTGCACCTCTCAAAAAATATAACTACACGTCGTGGCAACGCACGTCGCTCGGCTGTGGCTTGGTAGCTTTTCATTCCCCCCCCGAGTCATTTCCTGGTTCTCTTTCTCCTTAAACATGAAATCATGGAGAGGGTTAACTAGTCCTGCTGTAGATGTCTCACCTTGGTCAGCACAGGGAAGACTCTTTGTTTCTCTCACTATGATCTAGAGTCACTACTCTGAAGATAATCGTCGTCACTCTCACTTCTCCCTCGCTTTATCACCTAGACCCCCCCCCCCAACCACACGGCAGCGTAACGCATACACCAGCGCACAAGCGTGTAACCATCAGACCACCTACGTAGGCTACGGAGAAAGCGCTGCGTGGCACCTCCGCACAGCCATAAAACGGCCTTCAGTCTCTGCACAGGCTGTAAGAGGGAGGCCTGCTGTCCCCTTCAGTTCCCTCCCCAGGAACACCTTACAGGACACTGAGAATTCTCTGGGGAGGCAAACATGTCAGCCACCGGCTGTCCAACGGGATGCCACAATTACCTGTCCAAATACAGGAGCTGCCTCCTGTTCCTGTAGCCCCTAAACCATCAGACCTACTGGGACGTTGTGCTTTACTGTACTGTAACTCTGCCTTGTAGGGGAAATGAAGCTGCAAATTTTTTCAACATGAAGTTAAATAATGTTAACTGATAATATGTTACTATAAGGTAACATGTATGTTTTAAACACAGCAGCAATACAGTATTTGTGCTCTCTTTGCTATGTGAGCTCTGTCTGTTGTGCTGTCTCCATGCATTCATATAATGTGAGCAGGGACAGCAAATAGTGTGGGGGGGGGGCAACTGAGAATAAGGTAGTCTGGAAAGATAAATAATGTCTTCTTATACTGTCACTGTATCCTACAGGTGGGTGAATCACTCATATCTTAAATTGTATTACATATGTTCTATTTACTTAAAATAGAACAGAGTGAGATGTACTTCCACTCTTTACTCTGCGATTAATAAGGTGTATATTTTTGATTAAATCATTTGTTCCAGATAAACCAGATTCTACAGCCTCTATGAGGCTGTACTATGACAGGTACAGTAATGTACTCTGTACAGGGACTAAAGATGAAAACAGCCTCTGGCTAACTCTTGTGCATTAATACCAGGGTTTATTAATCACCACTTTTCCTGTTAGAAACCATAAACCTAAATGCACATCAGCATGCTACATCTCCATGACTAGGCTACATGCTGATGTTTAGCAGGTTTAATGTTTACGGTTTAGCTTTCTTAGTTTAGCATTTTAGCATGCTAACCTACTAGCCATACATTCAAATTTACTTTAGCCAATCTAATGCTTCAGCCCAGCTCTACTGACTGGTCGCATGTGAAAGTGAAAGTAAGAAACTCAGCTAAACTATGGAGAGCTCATTTAATGAGTGTTGTTAATTCATACTATATAGACAACATAAGATGACATTGTGGATAATACACTGCGCTGGGCCTGAATCCACACTGGTGAGTACATTTACCTGCTAACATGAGCTAATGCAGATATGTTGACTAGCTGCAATGCTAACTATGCAATGTAAAATCCTATTTGATAATGCTAAAATGCTAACTACTAAAAATCATCTGCAATGTATTTAAAATACTGCTGCTAAACACATGTTCTGCCTGGTGGTTGTTTTCTTGCATTATTTGTGTTGAGCGCTGCAGCTTTGTTGCTGGTTAAGATGTAGTTTTTGGCTGAATTCCAGTGTTAGTGCTGGTATTTTCTACAGTGTACAAGAATTTGACACCATTTTTGATGCATCAGTGCTAAATATGTTATTTGTGTTTTCTATCATGCACTTTACTATAGTTTAGTTTACTCAGTGTTATCTTTGATTGTGACTTGAAGCAATATGTTGATTTAATAAGCTTTAAGCTATGATAAGAATTAATATATTAGCATGAAGGTAATTTATCTGGCTATCATTCATAGGTCAGGTTATAGTTGAAGTCCTCTAAGTGTCCAAGACTTCAGAGGAGAGCTCAGAGCCACCAGGGAGATTTCAGATGATCCAGAACTGTTATCCTACTGGATGTTGACCAAGCCAACATACAGATCCTGTTGACTAATGATCACCTACGTCCAGTGGTGTAGGATTAACTGTACACATTATTCAGCTCTATAGATACACAACCACACCTGTATCATCATACTGGTCCCCCACCAGAGTTGGAGAGAGAACTGTGTCTCTTACAAAGCCTTTGAAAATTACCTGCGTCTTAATTATTTTATCTATGTGCACTCAGTTTGTTTTTCTTTGTTTGTTATTAATTTTATCTGTTTATAGATCTGCATTGTAATTTGTTCTTAATTTGAGTCTCACTTGCTTATTACCTGGTTTACTGTTACATGCAGACCAATCTACAGCAGTGTCATGTGTTTTTGTTTTACTATGGTCATCCCCATGGCTCCCTGTAGTCCTGATTTCTTCTAATCCTGGTCCAATTTTTACTGTTACCTTTATTATTAATTCCTTACACTGTATTTAGTATAAAATAAACTTCTGTTGGACATTGGCCTACTGCAGAGTGGTAAAACAAGGCCTGAAACCAGAGTGGCTCAGGTGCAGTAACTGCATGAAGCTGTAGGGGTCGCCAGTGCCAGATTAGCTCAGGCGCAGTACCTGTGTGAACCTGAAGGGGTCGCCCAAAATGAAAACAATGCTCAGGTGCAGTACACGTGTGTGTATGATAGGGGGGGTGACAGAGCAAAAGTGTGTGTATGAAAAAGATGTACACACACCAATTTCTTCTTAACAATTTCCATTTTACTATTTTTTGAGGACCTCTCTGAAACTTTGAGAAAACCTAAAAACACAGCCTTTGGAGCCATTACTAAAAAAGTAGGACCGGTGGCCTAATTCTCACTTTGTAAATGGTCCTCCTCTCAAGGTTAACTCACACTTGGCCTCAAGCGTGGCTATGCAAACCCCACACACCACTCCACACAAACACACACACACACACACCACACACACACACACACACACACACACACACACACACACACACACACACACACCACACACGGTTATACTCTCCTTCTCTGCATAGTCGTTGTGTAGCTGGAGCTGCTTCTCTTGGGCCAGGTTCTCCGCTTGATTCTTCAAACGGCTCATACTCACGAATCTTCTCCTTCAGCCTTATGGTCCCTCTGAGGAGGTTAGAAGAAAGTCGGCCGTTAAGAGATAAGGAAGGAAGATTCTTACACGGACATTACAAAACATATAACACAAACTATAGCCCTTTCCTAATGTGATAAATGGCACTGAGGACAATAATCATTTGACGGTGGGGGGGGGGGGGGGGGTTGACCTTGCTTAAGGAACAGCTTTTCATATCCACTTCTTCTCTGTCAGCACAGACCAAGGCCTTGGCCCCTATGGCTGCTGCCTAATCTTTACATCCATGACTGGTATAGAATATTCACCGTTCACCAGTGGTAGATGTGGTGTATTCATTAGGACTGCATTAGTGCTGAAACCCCATAACCTGCTGACGGCTGAGCTCTGTATGGGGCAGCCTGAAATAAATCTAACACATAACTGGCGTAATAAATAGGCCTCTGTGTGTGTTGTGGTGTGTTGTGTGTGTTGTGTTTCTCAGCGAAAGATAAAGTGAGTGAACTGACAGATAGACTCGGCATTGCTGCTGCTGCCTTTGACTGAGGGCTCTTACACTTTGTGTGTGTGTGTGTGTGTGTGTGTGTGTGTGTGTGTTGTGTGTGTTTGTGTGTGTATTGTGTGTGTGTGATTTAAACTCCAGTCTCACTGCTCTGACACATATCAATAGAGAAGTCCCCTCAGAGCCCTCTTACCCCTTAACTGCTTAACTGAACTTTAAACATTTGGGTTGCGAGGATCAGTGCCCTGCACTCTTTTGTGGTGGTGTGTTGTGTTGTGTGTGTGTGGGTGTGTGGTGAGTGGTGTGTGGGTGTGTTTGGTGGGTATTGGTGTGTGGGTGTGTGGTGGGGGGGGGGGGGGGGGGCAGGGCCCGGACGTGTTCGTTACAGGAGGGGGATTTTCCCCATTGTGGTTTGGTTTAAATATCCCCCATCTATTGAGGCGGGAAGGAGGGATAAAGGATGAGGGAACAGGAAAATCAATGGCAGAATGGAACCCTGCCGCTATTGAGCTGTTCCAATTAACTCTCACTGAGGAAAGGGGGATTCCAAAACATTCCCAGCCCACTCGCTCACTCCTCATTTTCGACTGAAATTACACCACTTTTTTTACTGCTTCTCACTCATCTCTCTGCCTCTGTCACTTTTTCCATCTCTCTTTACCCCGAGGTAGCCTGTCGTTTTTTTATTCATGAAACTGCCTCATGTTTTCCCCCCGGAAAACCTATTTATGTAAAACCTTGTACATTTTTGTATTTTTGAAAAAAATATAAGGCATTTAAATATGTTCACATGTGGCCTCTTCCTTTGAAAAGGGCATCTAAATAATTCTAAGTTTCTTTGACCTTATATTTGCCCTTAAACGTTCATCAACATGCAGGCCTAATGGTTATAAAGTTACTTCAAGCATTACAAAAATGATTTTGCTGCAATTTTGCACACATTTTAATAACTGTTTTTACATTCTTTACTTTTACTATTGACAGTGTGAAATTTCTCAAGACTCTCATCAGTTAAACATATTTACAACATTACTACTTTGTTGTAGCCAAATGTCAAACTGAAAAGTCAAACAAACTGTGTGTGATCTTGCTTTGTACAATATTTCCAACTGACAGACGGTGATCACCTAAAACTAAAGGAAAATGCACATTGATCAACATCACTGTAAATGTACCATTGTTAGTCAAAAGGCTATTGTCCCTTGGCCAAATGTTAAATCAGCCATTCAAATACCAATATGCATTATTCAGTTTTCTAATTCTCACCGGAGCAGCCTGCTTCACCACGTTCGTTTTGTTTTGTGCACTCTGCACATTCAATGGTTGTAACTGGGCATAGTAGTTAGTATACAGATGCAATTTACGAGAGTAAAGAACCTTAAAACACTGTCGAATTACACAAACACTAGGTATATGGCTTTTTGTGCCCTACATCCATGCCTGAGAGCAAAGTCAGGACAATCCCAAATTGCGGGGCTCTGCATGTATCCTGTCTCTAACCTTGGTTTTTGACTTCTGCAAACTCTTTGTTGTAGTCCTCCAGTGTCTCTCGAAGTTTGGTGTTCTCTGTCTCAATGTCGTGCATCCTCTGGAGCTTCAGCTGCAGCTGCTGAGCCAGCTCCAACACAGGTACAGGATCTGGCAGAGACAAAACACACCGTGTTAACACACTGCAAAGCAGCAGATTACACAAACAAGGGCGGCGAGGTGGCGTGGTGAGCTAGGAATAACTCCTTTCAAGGCCCCCGTGAGAGCAAGCGTTTACCCTGGTGACGAGTCCTTGAGCAAGGCAATGAATCTCTTTGCAGCTCCAGGAGAACTGTTCTGGAGCCAACCCTGACCTTTGATCTCCCTGTGGGGAATTACTGGCTCCAGCAAGGACCACAAAACATCCCAATTACTAGCAATGTTATTGTATGCCTCAGACTAGGGCTGATCAATATATAAAGAGGTTATATCGATATCGCGTTATGAGACTAGATATTGCCTCAGATTTTGGATATTGTAATAAGGTAATAGGCTGCCAGACTTACCAGACAATTCTAGCTTTTCTATTATTTGCCTTTCACCACTTAATCATTAAATTCACATTGTTGATGATTATTTTTCTAAAATATAATTGTGAAAATATTTTGTTAAAGCACCAATAGTCAACCCTACAATATTGTTGCTGTGTTGACATTGAGATATTTGGTCAATAATATCGTGATATCTGATTTTCTCCATATCGCCCAGCCCTACATCGGACAGCTAGCTATAGTTCATAGCTTGACTATTTGCAGAACCAATACTATTATTTGTTATTATTTGATAACGGATGACCACAGACTAATATGGTCAGAAGGATATGTGAATGAATATGTTAACAGATGTGCAAAAAGAAACTGTAGTGCAGTGACTTCAAAAATGCATTTCATAGAATGCATTTTCTGGAATCTTTCCACTGTATTTGTCCCAATTATTTAATTTCAATGCTATATTTGGGTTTTTAGTTATGATTTGTAAATTATAAAGTTTATTGTTCATCTGTTAAATATCCTAACCAGGGCATGTCTTTATAAAATATTTAAAAATATACATCCTTATAGGATTTTAATTATTCTTAAAAATATTGATATAGACCTAAAAAAGAAAACCCAGCATTGTAAATACTCCCTCGCACTTCACTGATTAGAAAAAGAAGCACACAACAGAGACTTAGCTTGCTACAACAACACACAACCCTGAAAGGTCATGGTTAGTTTGGCAGATTCTGTTTATCCATAAAGGTTATTGAATGATACACTATCAGCCATTATATCAACAGAGACTATTGTTGGTGTATGAGATAAACTTTGTTTTTGTATGGTGGTGAGGGGGGGGGTGGGGGTGGGGGGGGGGAGAAATAATGCGGCACAACGTGCGAACAGCACTAGATGCTAGCGTGATGTAATCAGAAAGATACAGACGAGTGAAGGGCATATAACAAAACGGAACACCAGGGCTATGACAGTTAAAGTGTTCACTATGATGCAGCTTAAAAGCAAGAAGAAGAAGAAAAAAAAAAAGAGAAACATGGGAGTAGACAGATGGACAAAGTGGAGCCGTAAAATAGGCAACGCAAAAGGAAAAAGAGATTGTAAGAAACAAGACGACAGAAGGAAGAAGACAACTTTCTGGAGGAATTTTACCAAACATTCTTGAAAACACAGGGGGTCCTAACTGTCAGTGTGATGAGAGAGGCCCTGTCAGTCAGGCCAATCACATCGATGGGGCTCATGGGTGGCAAAACAGTGGGGGAAAGGGCAGGCCAAGAGAGACGACGCAAGGCACGCTCAGCCAGTAGCCAGCTACAAAGAGCAGTTTGACTGTTGTGTGTGTTATGGTGGTGTGTCGTACACGATAAGGAGGAACTGACAAGTACAGCTGGGGGGTAAGGGACTGTGTGGTGGGTGTGTGTGTGTTGTGTGTGCGTGTTGTGTGGGTGTTTGTCTGTGTGTGTCGCTCTATGCTCTGACGCCAGTAGATATCTTAATCGGCTAAGGAGGATCCAGAACGAGAACGCTTGGGAATCATGTGTTTTGTGCCTGCAAGGTGCCACCCAATGTAGAGCGAAGGCTCCGCAAACCACACACAAAAAACACACACACACACACACACACACACACACACACACACACACACACACAAAGTACAAAGTACAAACAAAAACTAAGGAACATAACTGTGTCTTGAATTTGGACTCCAATCTGCCACGACACCCTTGAAAATCAACTTTCTCTCTCTCTCTCTCTTATCAAACCTTCGTCCTTCACATAGGCCCCCCCTCCAAATCAACTGTACAGCCTGTTAAAAGCAGTTTGACTTGTGGGCCACTGGTGCTGAGCGCTCTCGCCAGACACCTTTAATCTAAAGCAGAGCACTCTGGGCTGACTAACCAGGCCTTCAGCTGATAGAAGACAGAACAAAACACACAGTTTCCTCTTTCAAGACTGCTGCATTAGTCAGGCTGGTCTGTGTCTGTGTGCGTGTGTGCATCAGGCATTACATCATTGTCTCGCTGCAAGTTAAGAATAGCCCCGTCAGAGCTGGCGCTGACTTATTGGGAGCAGTACAATCCAAAGATATTACTGTAGGTCTATCCATGTGGGAATATGATGACCTCCTTACGCTATAGATGAACTCAAGTCCTCTCTCATTCCTACATACACGGCCCCTCCAGGGCTCCCATACAGCTGAAAATTTCCAACCAGTAGCTCTGTGGCTGTGTGTGTTCTGTAACGCTCAATGCTGCGTGTCCCTCCTCGGCCTCAGTGTGCTGAACGTGACTGCTCATGTGTGCACTTTGCAGCAGCCAATCATGGCCGCACTTGTCATCCATATCAGGACGCACCTTCTGTTAAGACCCTCCAAAGGCTTTACCAGTGGGGATGTGATCTCAAGGGGACATATTAAGGCATCGCACATGCCTGGGTGCACAGTGAAGGAGCACCAGACGAGTGGTGTTATACTTTTTCTCTTTCCCTGTTGGTGCTTGTCTGCATGGATAAGGGGGTCTCCAGGTAGGCCTGCACGATATTGGGGAAAAAAACTGACTTTGCGATATGTTTTTTTTGCTACGATAAACTGTATATTAAGATATGAAAAAAGAAAAAGTAATTTTTAAAAGATGACACAAATAGCTCTATTTGGAAATAAATAATTCTCAACTACTGCGGTGATTTTGTAGGGGAGTGCATCTACATAGAAGATACAAATTAAAAAGGATCTTTTCTAATGTGAACCATTCTTTGTTAAATTATTTGTTTATGCTTTACAAACACCAAAGCAAGTAAGCGCTGTGACTAACGTTACTTTTCTGAAGTGATTCAGGAGAGGAAAATTAGGTAGAAATACGCAGTTTGACTTGCATGACACCAGTGTATAAATATAATCCTAATAATCCAGGCTTAAGTGTATGACAACGACTGCATGTTGCTTCCTCTAAATTCCAGGTTGTGTTCGGCTAGCGGGGCCAGCTCGTTTGATAAATCTGATCAGACCTGCATGTCACGCGCACTAGCAACAAACTC
>NC_045735.1:28160352-28160470 GCF_008692095.1 Etheostoma spectabile | reverse complement strand
AGAACAATTAAATCAGTGTAAATGACGTTAGATCAGACACAGACTTCTGTAGCAGATTAGTGTTACGTTTCTAGCGCCGCGGCTCCAAACCGTAACGTTAGTTGGGACGGACGGACCC
>NC_045735.1:28160252-28160342 GCF_008692095.1 Etheostoma spectabile | reverse complement strand
TAGGCTAACTATATTAGCTTTAGCCTGGCTGGTAGCAGCTTCTGCGGGGGAAAAATGGCCGGGAAACGTTGTGATTATGTTGCATTAATC
>NC_045735.1:28160107-28160242 GCF_008692095.1 Etheostoma spectabile | reverse complement strand
GTTCGTATTTGCAGCGAACATAAAACACTGTCTACTGTAGCTTCACTGACTACCCATCAAAACTATGCGCATCACAGCGTCAGTGCCTACGGGACGTTTCTAAACACTGAGAGCCTCACTTCCCATATCAATAAC
>NC_045735.1:28151897-28160097 GCF_008692095.1 Etheostoma spectabile | reverse complement strand
GGACTAACGTCACATACACACGTTGCCCACATGGCTACCTGTCTCAAAGGGGCAGGCTTGGCCGGTAACAATCATGTAAAAGGAGAACAGTTGAAAGTTCACTTTTTTATCAAGCAGCAAAAAAACTTTAGTGTCAACATCGCAACGTCCTGCGATGTGACTATCGCGCATGCGCACATTGCGATGTCGATGCTAAAACACAATATCAATCAGCCCTATCTCATGGTCACGTTTTTTTTGGACTCAGGAGGTGTCTAGACAAACACACACCAACAAAAGGAACACACGCAGCACACACACAAAGCATAGTCTTACCTGGGACATCAATTATTTTCTTGTACACGTTCAAGAAGGCGGCCTCTGCTTCTTTACTTCTCTTACTCAAGGCATCGATCTGCGAGGAGAAAAAGAATTGTTAATTGTTGGTTACGCCACCCGACAACTGAGTGTCACATCCATACACGCCAAAGGCAGGCCCATTAATTTCACAGTAAGAGTCGTCTACATATCGGCCTATCCTCACTATGCATAGGTATGCTGCATGTGAGCGTGGTTGTATTGACAGTGGCAGCGTTGGTGTTTCCTTCCCGTGAAATCAGTTCAGCTGTTCAGTCGATGACGGATGCATTTCGTTTGCCGCGTGCCTGCGTCTGTCTGTCCTCGAGTGTGTGTGCCCGCGTCCGCCTGTCCATCGGGGTATGTGTGTGTGTGTGCTTGCGTGCATGTGTTGGTTTCCCCTCCAGCACGCTGACATCATTAAACAGCTGGCTCAGTCTTTCCAGCCACAGCAGGGGCAGATTATTCAGTCAGCTCTTAGCAGCAATACAGTGTGGATCCATTACTGATGCAGCCATTAACACAAGAGGGCACGGCATGTATTCCATCACCGATATTATTGAAATGGACAGCATTAGATTGGATCCATAAGAGATTAATTCTAAAAATCATACTGGAGGGAACCTTTACACGGTTGTCAATGCTGAACCATTAGGCAGCAAGCTCTACTATGCTCTCTGTGTCACACTTCAACATGAATAGCAGACAGAGTAGGCGAAATACATCTGAAATCAAGTCTAAATCGAGGGAAACAGATGCCAAATAAAGACATTCAGAGGGTGCTACTGTACTGGGCAGAGCTACAGCTGACTACTCTGGCTCACGCACTCAGACTAAACAGCCTTGTGTTTCTCTTCCAATTCCTCCAGCACATTCACTGAGAGAAAAGGAATAAAGACAAAAGCCTATATAAGTCCAAATATAAAGTCTTCACATTCCCAGCCAAGCCAGTAGTGTAGTTGATGGGTGGTTTAGGGGTTCTTGCCACTGTAAACAGAGCGGGCTACATGTAATACTGCCTGGGCTCCTATGGGAACCTAATAAATCTCTTCACATGGCTTTGATTCATCTCTAGTTTTTTTAGCCGCAAAACATCTGGCCCTCAATAGGCTGGTGCCAGCACCCCTCCCTCTTTCCCCCATTTTTTTATTTCTCAATGTCTTTCTCTCAATCTCTCTCTCAAATTCTCCCTCCTGTCACTTCCATGTTCTGTGACTCATTTTTTTCTTTCCCCTCAATCTTTTTCAGTGTCAGTCTTTCTCACATGTTTCTCTGTCACATACTCATGTCTATCTGACACACACACACACACACACACACACACACACACACACACACACACACAGGCTCTCCAGTGCGGACGCAGGTCAGACGGTTTCGATTAGATAGCCGGGTATGTTCGCAGGGAAACATGCAAATCCCACATGCCTGTTAGCGAGCCTACATCCTGACAAACTGAACTGGAGCGTACGGTAAAAAGCATGGGCGAATAGGACATTTTGTACAGGAACATTTGATTTGCACAGGTTGTGGGGGACACAACATACTCACAAAAACGGCCTAATGAAGAGTGAAGTAGGGCACTGAAGATGTGTGCTCGGGAGACCCTGGTCTTTTTAGAAAACCTCCGCCTAAAGCCAACTGATGCTGCTGGGAGCGTGCATCCCACACTGATCAGGGGACCAGTGTCTGGGGCTGGGCAAATCCCGGTTGGTCAGACAGGCCGCTGGTGGGGTCTGAGGACAGGTCATGAACTCGACGACCCCGGCCCATGTTTACCTCAGCAGGGGTCGTTGTGGTCTGTTTGTCTGGGCCAATTCAATATCCCTGTGGGGATAATGACCTCATACACCACCCCCACCTCCCTGCTTCCACGCCCACCCACCCCCACACTCACCAAAACACACAGGTGTGTCAGTTAATCATTGCATTATTAGTGGTGATTAGGGGGTGCTCAATTACGGGGAAAAAAATATAACCCTGATTATTCGGGTCAGTACTAAATGCAAATGATTTGACATGAGTGATTTCTGAGAAAGCGTGTTGATGCCATATGAAACTTAAAAAACAATGGAACGTTGAATAAATCAACCATAAAAAACACACATACAACGGGAAATTGTGCCTTAAACTTTAATAATATTTATTTATTTTTTCTTTCAGAGCACAAGGAAAAAGAATTTACTTTCAAAAACAATGAGTTAAATAATTGTTTTTTCCTCGATTATTCTGTTTTTGGGATCACATGGGGGGAGCCAAAATCATATTCCGATTGAATTGTGATTATTGCAACACCGTATTTTGATTATACTATTTCCATTTTAAAATTCAGTATCCTTTTCATAGATGACGTCACTACTTCGGTTTGGACTGATAAAAATTTGTTTTTATCTTATTTTGCTTTAGTTTAGGGGTCTTGTTGTTGTCAGAGCTAAAACACAAGTGTCAAAACATTGCATTTGTGTTAAGTACGAGGAAAGACCTTTCTCATTTCACTATTTTGTACTTATATTGTGCTATATTCACAGTGGCGTCAAGTTCATGTCAAATTTATGACCAAAAAAGGGGAACCTTTGTATAATGTAGGCAGTCTAGTCGAGCGTGCTGCAATAATATACTTTTTCTCTTATACTGTTAAACTTATTGAGACCAGCAAATGGAATGTTATTTTTAGCGCTTATCCCCCCAACTATCTTATTTTTGTGGTCCGAGTTGTGACTGAACACTGCGCAGTTGGACAATCTCAGGAACACATGGTTACATCGCAGTACGTACTAGTTGACGCCTAAAACCTTTTGCTGCTTTTTTGGCTGTAAACTTCACCCGTTCTCCTTTTACATGATTATTACGGCCGACCCTTCCCCTTTAAGGCAGGTAGCCACGTGGCCACGTTGTGTATGTGACGTTAGTCCGATGGGGGTTATTGATATGGGAGAGGAGGTCTCCGTGTGTAGTTAAGTCCCGTAGGCACTGACGCAACATAATCACACCGTTTCCCGGCCCATTTCCCCCGCGAAAGCTGCTTAACGGCGCAGGCTAAAAGCTAATATAGTTAGCCTAAAAAAACAAGGGGTCCGTCCGTCCAACTGGTATCGTTCCTTGTCCTATATGTAACTGTTTGTTTTCAGTTGTCGAAATTTTTTTTTCTACATCGAAGTTTGTTTTAAATGCTGTCTTGAAGTGCTGTGTCCCATGTTTTAGTCTGCAGAACAGGAACTGCTGAAAACCAGTTTTTAAAACTGAGTCCGGCCCGTTTTATATTGTAATGTAATGTACTTTTTCTAATTCTGTTTAATAAATATAAATGAAATGAAAAAAAACTAGCGTTTACAGTTTGGAGCCGCGACGCTGAGAAACGTAACCACTAATTTAATACAGACGTTGCTTTGTCTGATCTAACGTCATTTCACATGATTTAATTGTCTTTGGATACACAGAGTTGTGTTGCTAGTGCGCGTGACATGCAGGTCTGAATCAGATTTATAAAACTAAAGACTGGCCCGCTAGCCGAACACAACCTGACATTTAGAGGAAGCAAACTGCACGTCGTCATCACACTTTAGCCGGATTATTAGGTTTATGATGAACACTAGGTCATGCAAGAGTCACCAGATTTTACCTAATAACCCTCTCCAAAAATACTCTAGAAGAGTAGTCACTGGCGTACTTTGCTTTGGGGTTGTAAGCATTAAAGTTTAACAAAGAATGGTGACAAGAAAAGATCCTTTCATTTTTTCTTCAATATGGCTCCCCCACCAAATCACTGCGGTAGCGAGAATGATAATTATTTTCAAATAGAGATAATTTCTTATTCTTTTAAAAATTACTTTTTTCAATCGCATGTACTGTAATCGCAGGGGAAAAAAAATATCGCGATGTCAATTTTTTTCCCCAATATCGTGCAAGCCTACCCAAACCCACAAAACACAAAAGATTCAAATAACAGCAGGTGAGCCACTGGTTTTGCGGGGACAACCCGAGCTTGAGCCTGTGGTACTCTCTGGTGCTCCGCCCCCTGCCATCCCACTCCCAAAGATTTTGACCAAAACGAAACAATGCACACAGACAACCATGGTAAATCTGTGTGTGTGTGTGGTGTGGTGTGAGGGGAGCGGAGGGGGCCAGGCAGCAGGAGATGGATGGGTGGTGTGTGAGCTGCCGGCAGAGCAGGAACAGGCCAGCCAGAGGAATCCTCAGGGAGATGGAACTCCCATTCGCGTCGTCTTGCCCTGCAGGCTAAACACAAATGTGAGTTTGTGCATACGTGACACACACCACACAAGCAACACACAAAGTTTTTACTACACACTGCCTCTGGTAGCAATCTTTGGGACATTTTACCAACCTTCCCACCCTTGGCTTTCATAGTTATACAGGTGGTAAAGGAATCTTGACAACTAAGGAAATTAAGAACTGGGTGAATCTTCAGGCAACTTAGGAAGCACAGTCAGATGTAGCCTCAATAAAAAAAAAAAAAATTCAACAGTGTGTCAGTCCTAATGAATTATGAAAACTTTGTTTCACGCGTGCATTTCTTTGCACTATTCAAAATGCTACAAAAGCCTGCGTGTGTGTGTGTCGTGTGGTTATTGTGAGACCATGAGTGCAGTTCACACTGAGTACAGCTCAGCAAACTAGACAAAGTCAACGGGGGCGTTCGGTTGTTGAATAATGGAGACGGACTCCCGCTCAGCTAATGCAGTCTATCTGATGTGACGTGATTCTCCGCTGACTGGTCAAAACCACAGAGAGCGGACAGCCCGCTCTATAGGTGGGTCACACACACACACACACACACACACACACACACACACACACACACAAAACACACACACACACACACACACACACACACACACACACCACACAAACACACCACACACACACACACCACACAACACACACACACCACACACACACACACACACACACACACACACACACACACACACACACAGAGACCAAGCAAAACAAATGAAGTGACACAAATGATACCTCACCAGTATCAGTAGGTTACCAATGAGAAGTGCTTGCAATTGCAAAAGGTATCCCTGACACATCCACACACACAAACACATACGTACGTACGTCAGCACCTTGTGCCACCATCACTCAGCACCGCCTCGCTCCACTATCTAACCCGTAGTGTGTGAAGGGCATCAGGCTGACCTGCGTGTGTACGTGCGTGTGTGTGTGTGGCCCCAGTGGAGTCTGATAAGGGGAGGCTATGGGAAGCAAAGACTGAAGCCTTGGATAATGGAAAAGCTTATCTGATCGATGGACCAACAAGGAACACTGAGCATGCAACATACACGCACACACACACACACACACACACACACACACACACATAACTCGTTTACCAAACTGAGGCCTTGTGGAAGCAGTACTGTTATTGGTAATAATTATGACCTGAGGGCACCCACCTTTCAATGACAAAGATTAAACAGAGTATCAAGACCTCCAAGTTCCTGGAATAAAACCTTATACTGTTCCACATGGGTTCCACATTCACTTAGTAAAGATTCAAGCTCCGAGGACAAAATGCTTCAGGATGAGTTACTGTGGGACTTCAACAGGAAGACCCTTTGGTTTCTGGTGCTGTCTTGTCCTTGATCAAAGCACGGAGGGGTAAGCAAACAAAGCCAGGCTAAAATTACACATTCTCAGAGCTACTCATGTTGTGGCATGCAAGCGCGCAAAATAGTCGACTGATTGATGGGCTGCTCCAAGACTGGCGCGGGTGTACAGTATTATCTCAATAATCATAAGATAATGTCTTTCTCAGTTCCGCGACCACCCACTACGTGCCTCAGCGTGTTCTGGTGTGCACACCGTCGAGGTGTGTCAACATGAGGATGGTGGAAACAGCTGACAAAGCCGCAATTATTTTGCTGCCATTTCTATTCTCTAAATAGACTGTGGATCATCAGCAGAACATGGTGGGACCACTATAAATTACAGCATTTTTACATAACCACTGGCTGTGGTTGCTGCTCTAACAGAAGAATATGGAAACTAACCCAGTGTTAAACTGTAATATTCTATGGCCACTAGCAAAGCAGCCCTGTCACTATCTATTGAGATGATTTTGTATGTGTGCATGTGTCCGTGTGTGTGTGTGTGTGCTAGGGAAGAGATACTGTTGGGCTGAATGTCCACCCTTTCCAACCCCCAAGAACGCCCCAGTCTAAACCAGCCGCAACTACCCTCTGACTTTCACATATGGGAGTGAACTGGAAATGCATGGCTGCCAGAAAGGCGGAGTCATGATGGAAATAGGCCAACATGATGGAGGAGATAGAAGGGAACGGTGGGAGTATGATCACCTCTTATTGGTCAAGGTACACAGAAACCTAGGGCACAACAATAACTTGAAAGTAAATAACTTAGCCACAATGACCACAAATGGCACACAATTCACTAGATAAACAAATAACCAAAGCATGCAGACAAAAAGTCTGGAGAAATGGCATTTGGTGAGTTGTGACTGGCTAGAGCAGGGATTTCGTGGTGCCTTTTTTTTTTTTTTGCAGGATGCAATTTAAACACACCCTCGGGCTACAGGACTTCATGAATAGGACAGAAAATCAAGAGCAGAGCAGAGCGAAGAAAGGAGGGAGAGGAAAGAGGGGAAATGAGATAGTGGCAAAAGAAAGAACAGGAGATGCGGAGAGAAGAGAGGAGAGAGAGTGAGAGAGAGAGAAGTGAGTGAGAAGAGACGATGATTTAAGAGAAAGGACAGAGGCGGAAAAAGGAGAAAAGGGCACTGAGAGAGGGAGCAAGACCAGTCAACGAATGTCAAACGGGCTTTATAAAATGCACTGTTTGAATGCTGTGCTTGAGCAGCATGTGAGTCTATCACTGTGTCAATATAAATTCCCAATAACACACTCACCTCTCCTTGGAAGCTCTTGAGCAAAGGGGCAACCTGTTTCCGGAAATCCTGAAAGATAGAGAGAAGAGGAGGTAAGCAAGTCTCGAAAAATGAATTAAAATGAGAATCAATTATCCTTAAATAACAGAATACAGAAACGTGTGTCAGGGATGCTCAGAAGCTGTGAAAGACCACGTAAGTCATTCATTGAACTCAAGTAGCGACCATTCTTGCCACTCTTGAATAATGAGTGATGCGTGAGCGAGTGATGAACATGATTGTATGGAGGAGGACAGGTTTGTACCCCGAGGTACTCTGGCGGACTGCGTTTCTCATGAGAACAGGTGCAGCACCACCTGGGCCACCCAGAGGCACCACTAGTGCGTGTGAGAGAGACTGAATGAGCTACAGCGTAAAACTACAGACTACAGTTAATGCAAATTGTCTCCGCGCACCGACTTTTTTCTTTACTGCAAATGCTTTTCATCCCGCAAGTCCCATTGCATGACTCTCCAGTGCGAGTCAGCGGTTTCAGATTAGATAGCCAGTCGAGTATGTATCAGGGGAACATGCAAATCACCATGCTGTTAGCTGAGCCTACATCCTGACAAACTGAACTGGAGCGTACGGTAAAAAGCATGGCAGAATAGGACATTTTGTACAGGAACATTTGATTTGCACAGTTTGTGGGCACACACATACTCACAAAACGGCCTAATGAAGATGTGAAGTAGGGCACTGACAGATGTGTGCTCGGGAGACCCTGCGTCTTTTTAGAAACCTCCGCCTAAAAGCCTAACTGATGCTGCTGGGAGCGTGCATCCCACACTGATCAGGGGACCAGTGTCTGGGGCTGGGCAAATCCCAGGTTGGTCCAGACAGGCCGCTTGTCTGGGTCTGAGGACAGGTCATGACCTCGACGACCCCGGCCCATTGTTACCTCATCAGGGGTCGTTGTGGCTGTTTGTCTGGGCCAATTCAATATCC
>NC_045735.1:28150784-28151887 GCF_008692095.1 Etheostoma spectabile | reverse complement strand
GCTGGGGATAATGACCTCATACCCCACCCCCACCTCCCTGCTCTCCACGCCCACCCACCCCCACACTCACCCAAACACACAGGTGTGTCAGTTTAATCATTTGCATTAGATGGTGATTAGGGCTGCTCAATTACGGGGAAAAAAATATAACCCTGATTATTTCGGTCAGTACTGAAATTGCAATTGATTTGACTGAGTGATTTCTGAAAAGATGTTGATGCCATTATTGAACTTAAAAAACAATGGAAACAGTTGAATAAATCAACCATAAAAACACACATACAACTGGGAAATTGTCCTTAATACTTTAATTAATTATTTACTTTATTTTTTTCTTTCAGAGCACAAGAGAAAATAAGAATTTACTTTCAAAACTTAATGAGTTAAATAATTGTTTTTCCTCGATTATTCTGTTTTTGGGATCACTGGGAGCCAAAATCATATTCCCGATTAAATTGTGATTAATTGCACGACCCTTATTTTGATTATATCCTAATTTTCCATTTTAAAATTCAGTATCCTTTCATAGATGACCGTCACTACTTCTGTTTTGGACTGATAAAATTTTGTTTTTATCTTATTTTGCTTTAGTTTAGGTTTCATTTTGTTGTCAGAGCTAAACACAATGTGCTCAAACATTTGCATTTGTGTTAAGTAGCGAGAAAGACCTTTCTCATTTCACTATTTTGTACTTATATTGTGCTATTATCACAGTGGCGTCAAAGTCATGTCAATATTTATGACCAAAAAAGGGGAACCTTTGTATAATGTAATGCAGTCTAGTCGAGCCGTGCTGCAATAATTACTACTTTTGTCCTTATACTGTTAAACTTCTATTGAGACAGCAACTGGAATGTTATTTTTAGACGCTTATCCACACTCATCTTATTTTTGTGGTCCGAGTTGTGACTGAACACTGCAGTTTGACAATCTCAGGAACACATGGTCACATCGCAGTACGTTACTATGTTGACGCTAAAACCTTTTTGCTGCTTTTTTGCTGTAAACTTTCACCCGTTCTCCTTTTACATGATTATTATCGGCCGACCCTTCCCCTTTAAGACAGGTAGCCACGTGGCCAACGTGTGTATGTGACGTTAGTC
>NC_045735.1:28150447-28150774 GCF_008692095.1 Etheostoma spectabile | reverse complement strand
TATTGATATGGGAAGTGAGGCTCTCCGTGTGTAGTAAAGTCCCGTAGGCACTGACGCAACATAATCACAACGTTTCCCGGCCATTTCCCCCCGCAGAAAGCTGCTACCGGCCAGGCTAAAGCTAATATAGTTAGCCTAAAGAAACAAGGGGTCCGTCCGTCCCAACTGGTATCCGTCCTTGTCCTTATGTAACTGTATTGTTTTCAGTTGTCGAAATTTATTTTTCTACATCGATGTCTTGTTTTAATGTCTGTCTTGACGTGCTGTGCCCATGTTTTATGTTTCTGCAGAACAGGAACCTGCTGAAAACCAGTTTTTAAAACTGAG
>NC_045735.1:28150263-28150423 GCF_008692095.1 Etheostoma spectabile | reverse complement strand
GTAATGTTACTTTTTCTAACTTTCCTGTATAATAAATATATGAAATGAAATGAAAAAACTAGCGTTACAGTTTGGAGCCGCGACGCTGAAAACGTAACACTAATCTACTACAGAAGTCTGTGTCTGATCTAACGTCATTTACACTGATTTAATTGTTCTT
>NC_045735.1:28145709-28150248 GCF_008692095.1 Etheostoma spectabile | reverse complement strand
ATACACAGAGTTTGTTGCTAGTGCGCGTGACATGCAGGTCTGATCAGATTTATCAAACTAACGAGCTGGCCCCGCTAGCCGAACACAACCTGACATTTAGAGGAAGCAACATGCAGTCGTCATCACACTTTAGCCTGGATTATTAGGATTATATGAATACACTAGTGTCATGCAAGTCAACCAGCGTATTTCTACCTAATAACCCTCTCCAAAATAACTCTAGAAGAGTAGTCACTGCGCTTACTTGCTTTGGTGTTTGTAAAGCATTAAAGTTTAACAAAGAATGGTTGACATTAGAAAAGATCCTTTCATTTTTTATCTTCTAATATGCACTCCCCCACCAAATCACTGCGGTAGCCGAGAATGATTAATTATTTCCAAATAGAGATATTTCTTATCTTTTAAAAATTACTTTTTTTCATATCGCAATGTACTGTATATCGCAGGGGAAAAAATATCGCGATGTCAATTTTTTTCCCCAATATCGTGCAAGCCTACACCAAACCCACAAAAACAAAGACATTCAAATAACATGCAGAGGTGAGCCACTGGTTTTGCGGGACACCCGAGCTCTGAGCCTCGTTGGTCCACTCTCTGGTGCTCCGCCCCCTGCCCCCTCCACTCCCAAAGATTTATGACCATATAACGAAACAATGCACACAGACACCATGGTCAATCTGTGTGTGTGTGTGTGTGTGTTGTGAGGGGAGCGGAGGGGGCCAGGCAGCAGGAGATGGATGGCTGGTGTGTGAGCTGCCGGCAGACAGCAGACAGGCCAGCCCGAGGAATCCTCCAGGGAGTATGGAACTCCCATTCGCTGTCTGTCTGCCCTGCAGCTAAACACAAATGTGAGTTTGTGCATACGTGCACACACACACACAAGCACACACAAAGTTGTTTTACTACCACTGCCTCTGGCTAGCAATCTTTTGGACATTTTACAACCATTCCCACCCTTGCCTTCATAGTTATACAGTGTGGTAAAGGAATCTTGACTAACTAAAAGGAAATTAAGAACTGGATGAATAATTCAGGCAACTTAGGAAGCACAGTCAGATGTAGCCTCAATAAAAAAAAAAAAAAATTCAACAGTGTGTCAGTCCTAATGAATTATGAAAACTTTGTTTTCACGCTGCATTTCTTTGCACTACTTTCAAAATGCTACAAAAGCCTGCGTGTGTGTGTGTCTGTGTGTTATTGTGCAGACCATGAGTGCAGTTCACACTGAGTACAGCTCAGCAAACTAGACACAGTCAACGTGGGCCGGTCTCCTGGTTGTTGAATAATGGAGACGGACTCCCGCTCAGCCTAATGCAGTCTGATCTGATGTGACTGTGATCTCCGCTGACTGGTGCAAACCACAGAGAGCTGACAGCCCGCTCTATAGGCTGGTCACACACACACACACACACACACACACACACACACACACACACACACACACCAACCCACACACCACCCACAGCACACACACCCACCACACACACACACACACACACACACACACACACACACACACACACACACACACACACACAACGATTGGGGCATTTGTTATCAAGCGAAGGCCATAACGTGTTCCAAACTAGCCTTTTTGGAAGGCAGCCTTGATGCATATACACCTCCAAACGCAGGGAGTTTTAGTGCCGATTCCTATTGAGCCTGTTACAGCCCTGTAATGAATCCTGTCGCTCGTCTGGCCTGGCTCAGATTCCTCCTCCACATACCAGGGGGATGCCAGGGGCCACACAGACGCCAGAGGAGCCTTCCTAAATCACAGTCTTGTTACACTGATGAATGTGTGTGTCCTGTTCTGTGATCTAGGCTATCTGCCTCTGTGTGTTTGTGTGTGCGCCTCTGCTCCTCTGCATGTTTTCTTTGTGTGTGTGTGTCTCTCCACCTCTGTGTATGTGTGTGCATGCATGCGTGCATGGTGGTGTGTCTGCCTCACCTCCTGTGTGTTACTAGTTATGTGGTTACACTTGCAAGTGAGATTAGTGATGAATGTGTAGGCTAAAGTGAAATTAGCATCTTGTGTGTGCAGGTACAGTTTCCTCTGGTGTATATTTCTCTACGCCGGGTGGGCTACAAGCTGGAGTCAATAGTCACAATCCTCATCCTGTGGTAACTATAATAGGCCTACTGTCAACTCCGCCGAGAGTTGACAATTTTCTATCCACAGTCTACTCCATTCATACATAATTCATACTACCATCAATAATTCACCATGGTGACATTACCAATAATAACACAACAATACTTTGTTTTCACTGTGTGGTTTAAAATGCGTTGCCTTGGTAACAGAGATGAAACAAATATTCCCAGGAGGAGTGATGGGAACACAGGAACAGGGCAGAATTCCCTCCTGATCCCACTTAGTAGTGTTGTCACACTCTCTTTCTCTCCCTTATGCTCTGTGCATCTCTCTCTCTCTCTCTCTCTCTCTCTCTCTTTCTCTCATGCTCTGTGCATCTCTCTCTCTCTCTCTTTCTCTCATGCTCTGTGCGTCTCTCTCTCTCTCTCATGCTCTGTGCATCTCTCTCTCTCTCTCTCTCCTCTCTCTCTTTCTCTCCTCTGCACTGTGCGTCTCTCTCCTCTCTTCTCTCTCTCTCTCTCGCTCTTCTCCTTTCCTCCTCATGCCTCTGTGCGTCTCTCTCTCTCTCTCTCTGCTCTGTGCGTCTCTCTCTCTCTCTCTTTCTCCTCGTCTCCCTCTCGCTCTGTCAGCCTCTCTCCTCTCTCTCTCTTTCTCCTCCCTCCATGCTCTGTGCGTCTCTCTCTCTCTCTCTCTCTCTATCTCTATCTCTCTCTCTCTCTCTCACGGACCACACTTTCTGCACGCATAAAAAACTAGGTCAGATAATATAAACTCCTGAGGGGTTTTCTGTTTTGTCTCTTTAGGATTTCAGGGAAACTAATGGAGAGACTATTTTTGGGAGCCAAGCCCGCATCTCTGTGCTGTCTACTCCTCCCCTGCTTTCTCAGTAAATAATCACCGCTATATTTTATGAAGAGGAGAAGAGACACGGAGAAACACAGAGGCAAACCATGATTGTCAAAAGAATCGCAGGAGAAATGCGTGGCTGTGTGTTGGTGCGTGCCTGTGAATATCTGATTATCTCACCTCTGGTGTGTTCTTCTTGAACTCGCGGCTCAGGTCAATTAGTTTCTTCCTGGACTGTTCACTCTCGTCCTGTCTGTTGGCAAGCTGTGTGGCGGTGGCATCTAGTTCTTTCTGCAACACAAACACACAGCCTTTTTACTACACCAAGAAGAGACCGGCACATTTTATCATACTCATAATGTCTTTCATTATAATCAGCACAATTGTCACTCAGAACATCAAGACAGAGGCTGCTTTTCTGACAAGACACCAGACTCCTTGACCCATCTGGCGCGCTGCAGACTACCCATCCTGCTTCACCTGAATTTGGCCAATGTGTTGCAGTGGCAGAGGCAGAGAGCAGGACCACAAAACCAGTGTCCCGCCAAGCAAAACCCGTCTACACCGGTAGCTTGATCTGCTACCAGCGCGAGCAGTTTTGGAGCCATTCAGCCTGTCAGTCAATCAGTTACCACTGTGTCGCGCATAACAGCTTCTGTAGCAATAAACTACTACTTACTACTACTCCTCACACAGATCACAACAATTATTGACTGTCTGCACCAGACAACCCCTCCTCCCCACAGAACGACAACAGCACAATTAACAACAACAGCAGTGTTGTCAAGACTGAAGCAGGGCCTGCCTTTATCCACAACCATTTTGCATTGTTATTAATAGCTATTTATGGGACTTGTTCCAGATGATGGGCCCAGTGCTGACATTTACAAGACGTTCAGGCCTTGTAAAGATTGTATCTCTCTCTGCTGAGTGTGTGAGTGTTGCTGGATTATGTTTCTGTTGGATTCTTGCCTCCTGTCACGCTCACTTCTTCCCCCGCCTCGTTTTTCCATACTCTCTACAGATCATTCACTCATTCAACCAGCAGTACCTTCGCCTCCGTTTAAATCTCTCTTCTTCCTTTACTCCGCCCCCCCCTTTTTCTTCTGCCCCCTCCCATCCTTCCTCCTGTGAGGCCGCCCACCCCTGAGAGTGATTAAACGCTGCTGAAGGGCCGTTATGCTAACTAACACACTAATCATTTAATACACACATTACCACAGGGGCCCTTGTGGCTCAGTCTGCTGACAAGGTCCCAAAACACACTCACAAACACATGCCCACCTCCCCACATCGCCCACACCCCCAACACACACAAGAAAATACAACCCTCTAAAGAAATAGTGTGATCAAGTACTAATTAGGAGATATTTCCCCGATCAGCAATAACTTGAATTCCCTGACCAGCCTTGATCTCGTTTTATCCACAAACCGTAAAAAATAGAAAACAAATGTTGGTTGACTGTCCCCTGCAATGGATTTTACGCAGTAGCACAGGATGTTTGGAGAGAAAAAAAAAATAAAAAATACTGCTCACTTGCTCACATGCCATCTTGCGCACGCTGCCCATGGAGCAGTTGATGTAGCAGCCTGTCTGC
>NC_045735.1:28145171-28145699 GCF_008692095.1 Etheostoma spectabile | reverse complement strand
GGAGCAGCTGCACTATCTGTTAGTGAATCCGAGCGTGCGCAGAAGCCTGTGCAACGCTTGATGAAAGGAGGAACCTTATCATTTTTAATCATGTTAAATTAATTGTCAAAATGAATGCTCTAGTTCATGAATAGAGGTGTAATTATTATATTGGTGAAGATTAGCTACAGGAACAAGAATATAAGGCCCAGTTGGTTCGAGATACTAACATCAAATTTGGCATGTTCTACCGGTAATCACAATTTGATGTAGGAGGCCTTCAGGCTAATACGACTTAAATTAGGTAAAAATATGGAGTCACTGAAACACTTCAGTTTAAAACCTGATCAGAAGTCAGAAAGCGTAGGCAGCAATCACAACAATTTTAGGTATATCCCAAAAGCGAAGAGATAATGGTGTTCAAGCTGTGCCATTAAAATAGGAATTAATTTAAAAAATATAGAGTACATAATCTAAATCACTACAGAAGTAAAATACCATGGGGTGTGTTTGTGTGTGTGTGTGTGTGTGTGTGTGTGTGTGTGTGTG
>NC_045735.1:28144305-28145161 GCF_008692095.1 Etheostoma spectabile | reverse complement strand
GTGTGTGTGTGTGTGTGTGTGTGTGTGTGTGTGTGTGTGTGTCGCACCTCAGGACACAATTAAGTGCATCAACTTGAAGGATAGCATTTGGGGAAGTTAATTAAAACTAAATCTATTGAAATGAAAAGTTTGCATTACATTATCTGCACCATCTAGTGTAAAATCCCCACTGCCTCTATGATACTGGCTCTCTTATCCCAGCTATGTGTTTATAGATACAGTATATAATAACACTATTACACACTATTGTTCATGTTCTAGTCTTAATGACAGTAGGAAATACACAGCTCATGTTGTTGCTTAGTGAGTTGAAAGAAATAACCACAATAATGATTTCATATCATTTAATGAGCGTGTTCTGTTTCAGAGCAAAACTGAAATAACAACAGTCCTCCACTAGGGTTCGGCTTTAGTGTGTGTGTGGGGGGGGGGAGGAAATCACCAGACGCCTCCCAATGAGATATCATCACAATGCTTAAGCCACGATATAAATATTATTGCGATTTTAAACAAATTGCAATGAATTACCTTTTTTTCCGACTTCTATTTTTTCCCAATTTCAAATGATGTGCCCGAAAGGAAACTTTGTCAACATCTGTTTTATCTAAAAAGATACATTCGTCTATACATCTGTTCATATCAATTCAATGTTTTTGCTGCAAAATAAGACTGTCAAGCAGACAAACTGACCAACACATTTATAATAAAAGATTGTTACTTGGCGCCTGTATATCGATACAGTATTGCCGCTGAAAATATCACAACACTATGCTGTATCAATGTTTTTTTCCCCACTCCTATTTAGGAGGTCATGTGCCAATTCCCGACGCCCTTGATTCTGTCCAATCCCTTTCCA
>NC_045735.1:28119842-28144295 GCF_008692095.1 Etheostoma spectabile | reverse complement strand
CTGCACATATCCCAATGTGCAACCAAATCCCCATTCCAAAAGAAATTCCCACTACTAAGCTAAATAAACCCATCACACATGAAAGAGGATTGATTCAATGCCAAGTGGGCAAGTAATTATGGGCATGGTCTCGGTATAAAAAAACTAAATAAAAAAAAAAAAAGGGACCCTCAGACTCAGTCAGGTTTTGACTAGGCAGCAAACTCTCTGCCCACATCAGCAGACTCGGGTAGACTTTACACTCATCTTGCTGATAGAGCGTAACAGCCGAAAGTCCCTGCTGCGTACCCTTATTCACACGCATCAAATCTTACTGACCATTAGGGGGCCGATACTATTCCCATTTTAAACATATCAGCATGATAGGTTGTCATATTACTTTACCTTAAGTGAAATACTGAACAAATATGTTTGGGGTTTTGCTCTACTGAAGGCTGTTTTTGTAGGAGTGGGTTCTTAGTGGGGGTGGGAATCCCCAGACGCCTCCTGATCCGATATCATCACGATACTTATGCCACGACACGATATTATTGTGATTTTAAACACATTGCAATATTCTGCGATGTATTGCAATTTTTTATTATACCTTTTCTTCTAATATTTCCCAATTTCTAATGATATTCCCAAAAGGAAACTTTGTCAACATCTGTTTTACATTTCTCTGTTCATATCACTTCAATGTTATTGCTGTAAAATGGGATTGACAAGCAGCCAAACTCACCAAGACATATATAATAAAAGAGCCTGTTTATCGATACAGTATTGCCACTGAAAATATTACGATACTAAGCTGTATCAATTTTCCCCCAACCATTGTTCTTAGCAAAATAAAATGGGACTGAATTGTGGTTAGTTTACATATTACAAAAGGTGCAGCGGAGTCCTGTCCTTTCTCCTCATCCCTTTGTTCTTTGTTTGGACCAACTATAAAATGACACATTTGCGTTTTTACAGTTTTTTGATAAAAGCAAACTTACAAAAGTGTTTTTTTTACCTATGCGACATTTTAGCCAAATGTGCACTGATGGTTTTAAACTGACTGTTTCCTCTGAAACTGGTTTCAGAACATTTACATAGGAAAAACAGATGCAACTTCCTCACAAGGTGATATTATCAAGCACATGACAATGTGTGGGAATACAGTTGTACCATTAGAACTGGTTAATATTTAGGCTACTCTAACATGAGATTGGAGAATGTCATTAGGAATAACCTGTTTGAATTCTTTGCAGGGAGGACTGTCAGTGCCCAATCGGTCCAGCTACCTGATCCTTGCTAGCACCCACATGGCAGTTTATATTACTGCCGTGACTAAAGATAGCTGGTCGCTAGATTAATAAATGGCTAAAAAGAAAGATGAAGACCTTTCATTTTCATCATGACTGAAAAGGTGACATCTGTCACTATCCATCAAAAGTCATGACAAGGAACACAAACTGCAAATCTGTGTGCAGACTGGGTAGCAAAAAGGATTAGTAGAGCCTTAGGGCCGCTTTATGGTTCTGCGGAGGCCCCACGCAGAGCTTTCGCTGTAGCCTACGTAAGTGACCTGATGTGCGCTGGTGAGTGCGCTGAGCCGGCATGTGTGGGCATGTGTGTGTGTGTGTGTGTGTGTGTGAGGGGGGAGGGACTGAGTGAGGGAGAAAGTGAGAGAGTGACGGCGATTAGCAATACTAGCGACTCTTGGGTCATAGTGAGAGAAGCAAAGTGTCTCCCCAGTGCTTTCTGACAACGGTGAGACTTCTGTAGCAGGAAAAGTTAACCCTCTCCTTGATTTCATGTTGGAGAACCAGGAATCGAGTCGGGGGGGAAATGCAACGTTACCAAGCCTCGGCCGAGTGACGTGCGTCGCTGCGACATGTAGTTACATTTTTCATGAGGTGCTCGTCAGGCTGCGGCGTAGGGTCCGCCGTAGACGCAGAGGGGTCTGTGGGGGTACGCCGTCAATTCGACGCACAACCATAAAAAGGCTTTTAGTATGTTGTAATGGCAATATAAAATATTCAGAACCAAACTAAAAAATGCATATCAAACATCCCTTATTTGGTAGATAGACATGACCTAGCTATGTCGCTGTATTAACTAAATTTCCAACCAAGTGTCATATGTTTTTTTTGTTTTTTTTAATGAAGCAGCATCCACCAGCAGTGAGTAAATTCAGCTATTCTGTTGGCTTAAGCTCCGAACATTTGGAGGGGGATACTGTAGGGGCTGCTCTACGGGGACTCTGCCATCTGGCACACCACAGGGACTTTCTTTCTATCATGTTTGACATCAGTGATTGACATCATGCTAGTTTGATAAACCTCACAAATTAACATGTTTGACAAGGAGCCAAGACATGCAGAAACTAACAAAATCTAACACGCTAATTAAGAGAGTCTGTATGTCCCAATACATGACTAATGTAACACAAAATACAATTAATTGCAGAGGCAAAGTGCAAATACCAGCACTCGTGTTGGTACTTCAACGTAATGCCTGCAGTGCACAGCAGAGCACCAAACCTCATGCATGGGAAAACGTGTGTACTCTGTGCTTGGGCCTTTCGGCTCGGCCCCTGAGGTCAACACATTTTGGCTCTCCTTGGCCTGACTTTGAAATGTTTCACTTTTTAAAATCTGAAAACTGTTTACATTTACTGGCTAATTAATTCATTTAACCATTTCACATTAACTCCAGCACTATTTTTAAATCTGGCTATGGCTGCACTGTCTAGTTTAGCAGAGGATGGAGTATGGTGTGTGCAGGGGAGCATTAAGTGGGCTGTAATGTCTGTGTGATTGCTGTAACAGCCCTGCTTGGCTTGGCTGGACTGGCCCACAGCAGCAGTCCCTGTCCTGGTTCATTTGGTCGTCTGGTCAGCTGTAAAGACGATTGGAACAGATTGCCAACACTCCCTAGAGAGACTTCAACACCGACTTGGCCAAGAAGCCTCCCGCACACTGCTCCACGCGCGTGTGCTCTCACATGAATGCACAGACAGGCCGCTGCAGTAACTTGGGGAGCCCAGTCTTTCCACATTCGTTTGAACTCTGTTTAAAAAGAGGAAGTCTGCTAACATGTTTGCCCAGTGAAATTTGGCGTGGTGAGCCATGTTCGCTGCTAGGAGGGGAGGTTGGGCCAAACGGAAATTACTATCTCTCCGTCCTACAACTGTGGTAATAATACTAATCGCTGATAACAGTCACGGGTAAACAAATCCTATTACCACTGGCCATCCGACCCAAGGTGTACGTGTGTGTTCATCTCTCCTAATGAAATTCCTTCCACTCATCTGCAGGCAGAGAGAGGCCTTCTATCTGACTAATTCGCTCTAATTACTCTAATGAGCCACAGGTGATGATACAGTGAGACTGATTAATTAAATGGGAGGCACCAATCAGGCATGTCTGATTATGCCAATCATATCGACTACTGACTAAATGAGATAACAGGAGACAGACACACTTTAATTGAGGTATCAAAACTTCATGGAATTCCTTATGCCCTCACGCTCTGGCGATGCCGAGACAGATAGACCGGTGGAATGACAACACAGTTATTGTTATGTACACACTATGAAGTCGATCTGCAGCTGCTGGGCCGGTGCCGCCACGGTGACCAGGAGTGCACACAGAGGAGGGAATACCACACAAGGATTTGCTTCAGATCTCATTCTCTGTGGAATTATTGGGACTGTAACTGCTAGAAACGCTTTGTTTACACGTGGTCTGCAGTCACACATGCCAAGTAGTCTGCCACCACTCCTTTAGTCCAAACACAATGTAGGTTAACTGCTCCACATTCGGTGCATGTTTTACACATTAATCTAATGGAGTACCACTGTTGAAGTCATGCCAGGCATAGAAAGAGACAAAAATACATTCACTTCTTCTCAGTTAACACTAACACCATATTAGTCACAGTACGGGATAAGCCAATATTTTAAAGTTAAACTGTTGTGTGTGTGCCTTTTTACAGCCTGTGTACTTGGCAACATGACACACATAGATGTTTAAGAGATGAAGTTTTCTGTCCTGCCAGTGCAGTTGCTAATCTTTTCCTTTTATCTCTGACACGTCTGAGGCTGTTATGTGGTTATGATAGTAAACAGTAAAAAGGAGTCTGGAAAGATGTCTTATCTGAAATCTACGAGGCCTACCTCTGAAACTCCCCCTCCATCTCCCCTCACAGCATTCCACGTCCTATGCGGCTGACTGTTCTGTATGCCAAACCTACTGCGTGGGGGTAGAGTTGTGGGGTGGCAGCTCAGTCAGGAGCGACAGCCACACTTGCTGCTACAACGACACGGTACATGATCACAGATCACAGGCACGCCCCCTCAAAACACAGCACAACAGCAGCACAGATAAGAGACTACAATCCTGGCTGCCTGTCTGCCTTCCTACCTTTGACATAGCAGGGTGCACAACTTTAAATGGGCCAGCAGACGCCGTTTTCACAAACCACATAGGCTTTGAAGACGCAAATCATATCCTCCTGAATCTCTGTTTTTGCTTTTCCCCCCCTCACCCATTGGAGTAAGAGCCACAAAGCTTTCTTAACTGCAAGCTAACAATAGTTTCACTATGACAACTGAGTTATAAACACTTTGTGTGCTTGTGTTTCGGCAACTGTGTGTACATTTATGTTTGTGTGCAGAGCGGTTGGGGGCGGGGGTCAGCCTACCACTCTCCACACTCTAACAAGACGCTTGTGGTCCCTGAGCGTTTTGCTCCTTTTTTTGAACACAGATCCATATCTACCAACAGCACAGGAGCTGTCAAGACTCACCTCACTGACGCAAGCCCAGATCAAAAACAGGCTTTTTACACCGCAGCCTCGTTTGTATTGATCCATGTTTCTCTGCTGAGAGACTGGTTGTTGTTTTATCTCCCCAACATCCAAGCCTTAACTCTCCTGAAGCTTACTGAGAGCTAGTCATTATTTTGCCCGACCTACTGTCTGACAAGGGGCGTCAGAGGCCAGGCCTGAGCCTAAATACAAATATAATGAGACTTAGATAGTTTCTGGCGTGGAGGAAGTTCAGCTCACTTGGTCTCATTTTGCAGAGTTCGGATTTAGCTGGAGGCCTGTGTCACAAAGGGTGAGTGGTGTGGAGGGTGCAATGGGAGGAGAGGGGCATGGCTATATGCTAGGGTGTAATGCATTGGTGAAAGGGCAAGATTTTTCATCCCTGCGTTTACAGGGTGGAACGGCTAGGATATTGAGATCTGAGATAGGATCAGAGGGTAGTGAGCTGCTTCAGCTACGATAAAGGCCACGCATTACAAACAGAGCAAAGATAGAGAGAGACCCGGAGAGAGAGAGAGAGAGAGAGTGGGAGAAAGTATCACACCTCTCATCCCTGAATTAATGCCTCCTTTCTGCCAGGAAGCCATTCTGTGCCAGTGAGAGGAGATTGGGGAGGGGATGAGTGCACAGATACGGACTAAAAAATGGAAACTGCGATCATGGAGAGGGGCGATAGGGATTAATCAAGCCTGGAAGAAGAGTGGTGCTCTCCAGGCCCTGTAGCATATATACAAGCCTGGGTCCCAAGGACTCGGGCAAGCAATTGAAATTGCCGCCATTAGTTTATTTGACATCAAATGTGCATGCCTGTAACTATGAGTGCGTGACGACAGGGTCACAGGTGCAGGCTAGCAATGTTGTAGACATCCACTCATCATAAACTCATAGGCGAGCTGGTCTTTTTGGCCTAGAAAGTCTATGACCCTGGGCAATGGAGTAGTGTTACTCTATTTTAGTTAAGATTTGATCTGTTCTCAAATTGTTAGCCTATTTGATTTGTTGTAATTCACTTAGATTTCCATTTAAGAACTACAAGCAGCTTCATGCTATTGGCACAAGTGACGGTACAGTGAATAAAAGGTCGGCATCACTCTCATGTGCCTCTGGTACATTAAATCCCCGCTCTGCACGATGCCCTTTTTCACATTTTAATTTAGCCTCGTCTATCTGCTGTATCTGGTAATTTTTTTAGACGCCTGATGATGACACATCAGCAGGAGTTGTGCCACAGCCTATAAAAGCAGCATGTTGAATTCTACGCATTAATCAAAAGCATGTATGAAAATGCCACATTAGGTTAGTTATGTCTGGAGTCTTTAATGTGTCCAACTCATGCTGTCACTATTTTCTAGCAGGGCCTATCTTTTTGACTGAGTTTGACACCCATGGTCTATAGGATCAACGTCAACCGAGCATGTCCTGGGGCTAAGTCTTACTCAGCCTTTATGAGTACGAGTTTTTCTGCTCTGCTTGCACGGCTTTTGAGAGGAAAAGGCCGAGAAACACAGTGAGAAAGAGAGAATGAGCATAGCTAATCCTTACAGTAATGACAGAATAATTAGCTTGCATTAGGCTATGTAATGGGTTGTAATTATATCATTTATTCTGTGCTGAGAGAATGTGATATAAAGCCTACACAATGAAGAAGAGGAATTGAGCTCAGTGGGAAGTATGATGGAGCATGTGTAAGAGCTCAGGCTCTTTCTATTGATTGATACAAACATCAAACGAACCACTAGAGTAATGGGAGGAGTGAAGGACAGCTAAAAGCTATTTGGAGCCTCCACTGCATAAAAGACTTGACCTGTTCCACACAGCCTACATATCAAAACCATCAAACAGCAATCAATAGACCAAAGCGGTCAACTCAACAAACCGTCACCCAACTAAAACATCAAACCCCCGGCCCAAGCGTCAGATGATAGGCTACACTCAGCTTATCCATTACCATCAGATAAAGAGGAGATAAAACACAGAGCCCTAATCCTTTCATGTGTCGTGACAGCCACAGCAGCCTCCAAGGCATTCCTTCAGTCTGGCTCTCAAATAGTTTTATGGCGGAAGGCAGCCATTCAGTCAGCCAGCCAGCCAGCCAGCCAGTCAGGGCTGTTCTGGTCTGTTTGTCTTATTTCACAGTTTACACGCTGTTTTATAGGTAGTTATTATGGTCACCATGGTGATGCCATACGTTTTTATGGTCTTTTGGTCTGAGGGCAGAGAGTGTAATAAACGAAAAAACACACACACATGAAAACAACATGCTCCTGCTGTGGAAAGGTCTCCTTTCCCTCCCTTCCTCCCTCCCTCCCTCACTCTTTATCAGTCTCACCAAATACCTATCTCCCTACTTTCTGCTTCATGTGAAACATGGATAGGCTAACGTACAATTGTCCTCTCTCATTCCACATCTGGAGCTGATCAGAGGGCCTCCTGGAAGTTGAGGCCTCTGGGCCTATTAATAACCATACCGCTGAACTCAGGGTCAAACAGCAGTCAGCGGATGAGCCTGTGTCTACTAAACACATATTCCCCTCCCCCTTCCCCCATCCTCAAGAGGGTAACTCTCACTTTTAAAAAACGAGACAGCAGTCTACAGAGTTTAGCAATGTACATCCAGTTGTATGCTTTTCAACTGGGGGCATACACCATACAGAGCCTCCTCCATCCCAAGCAAATTCTTCACAAATAAGACTCGCACTTGGTCCTCCTTTAAAAATAAAACAAAAACACATAAGCATAGGAAACCAGCCCGGGCTAATTGTAAGATTTCCCCCCCCCCCTTCTTGAGTTGTTTTTTTTCTTCTTCTTTGTCTTCTTTCCACATGCAAACAAGTTCAAGTTCAAGGAGGCTAGACCTGTTCAAGGCTAGCCAGATGGTAAAGCCATCATCTGTTAGCTCTAACGGTTAGACCAGTCTGACAGCCCAGGTCAATCTGAGGTCTACAGGGTCAAACCACCTCTGAACCCTGGCTCCAGTCTGACAGCTGCTCGGGTCAAATGCCAGGGAGAGGTGAAGGCATCGTCTGAGGACGTCCGATGAATTTAACAGATATAGGACTGTCTCATTTGTAGAGAATTTCCCATGTTTTGGGCGCGCACACACACACACACACAACACACACACACACACACACACACACACACACACACACACACACACACACACACACACACACACACACACACCACCACACAACACACAAACACACACACACACACACACACACACACACACACACACACACACAAGTCCTAGTTTTCTTAATCTTGCATTAGGCAAAGCCTGTGCAGTAATAATGGCATAATAGTTAAAAAATGTAATCCGATTCCAACAACAATTTAAATTTGTATTTCAAGCTACCCACCAATTTTGGAAATAAAACATAAGCGGTCAGGGCGTACACTTCATCAATTGACTTCCCCTGACTCTACAACGTAAAACTAATGCAGCGAATGTCTTACTGAAATGTAGAGATGTTCCGATACCAGTATCGGTACTGCCTCCAATACTGGCTAAAACACCAGTCTTGAGAAGTACTGGAGTTTATACACCGATCCGATACCATGTAAAAAAAAAAAAAAAAAAATAAAAAACCTAACCTTCTTTTTACTGGTATAACTGACTGTCAAACTGGATGATAAAAGAAACTTCTGTGGCGTTCATTGTTTGTGTTTCTTCATGTTTCACAAAGAGTTTAACCTGAGCCAGACCGACAACAAAGATAGAAATAATATCACACTCATACGAGGATAGTAGTACACAGTTGTTATAACGTAATAAAATATGACACACTGATATCGGATCAGTACTCTTTTCGGCCGATACGCAAATTCAGGTATCAGAATCGGGAAGCAAAAAAGAAAATGGTATCTGACCATCTCTAACTGAATGCAGAGAACAATTTGCTAAGCATGAACCACCCCCATCCAACACACATGCACCTGTGAATACAGGGTAGTTGAATCATCATAATTGGTGGTAGTTTTCTGCTGAGCCCAGCCAGCAGTCTGTGTTATTTTTAGAGGGCTGACACAGAAGCAAGCCGTCCATTTACTCTGTGAGCTGGCAGCAGGACCATCACAGCTCTGGTTGCTTTCAAACTACCAAAATGGGAATGAGCTCAACATAAACACTGCAAAGGTGTGGACTCTTACAGAAACAGAATTAGCTCAGATTCAGAGCCATTACAATTCCATTACTTTGACATTAGGCTCCTTATAACACAAGGTGGTGTATGTATGATATTGCCAAATCCACCCACATTAAACAAGCAAACATCTCATCATATTATTACTGTGATGATACGTGCATACAGTTACAGAGGAGAAACAGAACTACTTTATTAACACGGTGAGCCAATAGGACAAATGTAATCACACCGTCAACCGAGCATTAGTACTATGGCATGTGGAAGTTTGTTCCATCCCTTATTTTAAAGCTAAGTGAGGGGATTAACCAATAAACAGCTCGCCTTTGCGTTTTTCACACGAAACCCTAATTTGTAGAATAATGAAAATTCCTGTGGTAGAAAATCACAAACTCCTGGATGGACTAAACACAAGACAAAAGCAAGTGAAAGGAGAGAGAGTAACAGAATTTGGAGTGAGAACTGAGGCTTAAGGTAGAAGGCTGTTCCCCTCTGATGGGACTGATGGCCGGCTATGGATCTAGCAACTGAAGCCATGATTGACATTAACATTACACAGAGTGAGCTATTACCAGATTGCAGGCCATATCATAATTCAATCCCTACACCATCAAAGTGCACCAATATCATAATTCAATGCCAAAACCCATTAGCCTCCAGCACACCAATATCATAATTCAATCCTGAGGCCCTCAGCCCTTGCCAATATCATAATTCAATACTTAGACCATTAGGACACACCAATAGGCTTATTGGAATCCAATACCTATGGCCAATGATCTAACAGGACACTGATACTGGAGTCATGGGTTGACATGGGATGAGGTCTGTGCACATCAGGCCTTATTTAGACCCAGCTTCCTTGATAACAGTGAGATAAACAACACTAAAATTAGGTAGGGCAAGTGGTTCACCAATAGCTTGGCTACACCAGACGCTGAAAGCCACAGAGTGTTTGCTGCAGAAATACATTTCGACAAAATGAAACTCTGCATTAGCTTCAAATTCAGCAGTGAGCTCGGCCAAACTCGTCAAAACCGTTTCAAACACTGGCCCTCAGTGTGCGACCGTCTGCAGTTGGTCTAAATTATCACATTGTGGTACCTTGTGGAAACGGGACTCCATTCCGGTCTATTGCCTCTGTTTATATATCCATGTTAACATCTTGTTTAGCCCCTCAAAAGTCCTGCAAATCTCATCCAGGCTCGGCTTGCTGGGTCATCAGAAATCTGCACCTTAACCAATCAAATGGTTTTTAACAGCTCATATTTCCTCGGCTGCTTTAAGTCCATTTTTGACCAGAATTGGCATTATTTTAAGTTCTTCTCACCACACATTCCTTAGGTTTCCTCACTTAACTCTAACCCTCACGGAGAGTGTAAAATGACTCTAGACAATGGGAAAAGTTACAGGAAAGAATGATGTATTACCAAAGAAATTTAAGAAATTACTCGAATGACAGAACATTTAATCAACAACTATTTTGACAATTGATTAACTCCTTGAAGCAGCGGGCCTGGGTTCGACTCCAACCTTTGCTGCATGTCATGCCCCCCCCTCTCTCTACCCTTTCATATCTTCAGCTGTCCTGTCAAATAAAAGGCCTAAAAATATGCTGAACAGTCGTCGGGTTCCAGGCAGCTCCTCCGTCGTGAGGATTTTCTACATTTTATATCAATGTAAATTGAATATCTGTCGGTATTTGACTGTTGATCGGACAACAAAAGCAATCCGAAGATTTCATCTTTGAAAAATTATTCAATTAGTGAGAAATCAATCGGCAGTCATCAATAAAACAAAATCTTCAGTTGCAGCTCTAAAATAAAGGTTTGCTGAAGACCTACTTTATGACAACGTGACCAATGGATTGAATTAGTTGTAGGTCACATACCAACAGGTATTGACTATCTTAAAAAAAGCTGGCATTTTGATTTAGATCACCTTAATGAAGGTGAGACAGCATAGCTACAAATATGTGGCAGACAAAAAGAAGCAAGACAACAAAAGAGTGCAAGTGGGTGTTGTTGTTGCACATATGAGATTGGATCTAAGTCCACTGCTGGTCTGCACCTTCTTACTTTTACAGTCAACTATAGACAACAGACATTTTGTTTCCCTTGGAAATGCAAGATTTGAGCTTACTGAAAATTGTAGGCTTAAAATTACAAGATGAACAACAGACTTTACGAGATTACATCGGCCTTGGAGGCATGGCTCAAGTGTACGCTTGATTTTTAAATTAAGTGGGCATCATAGTCAAACTCACAAGTGGAAATAGCCAGTGTACTCCAACGTGAGCCTTTAGAGAAGTGCCCAGTCACTGAAGCCCGAGCTCTCTCTACTGGAATACAGAGCAGCAGAATAATGGATGCTTCTGTCATGAGATACAGTGAAACTCTATGATGCTGGAGGTGAGAGAGACTCCAAGTGGGTCTGTAAATAATGCCTGCCACTTGAAAAGAGGTCTGTGGAAACTGGCCCCTGCGCTCTTGTTGCTGGCTGTTAGGTGGAAGTTTTGTCTGTGTAGTTATTTACGTGTATCGTGGTGATTAGGAGCCACACTAAATTTACATTTCTGTTTATAAAGTTTTTACAAATATAACCACATTGTGATGCTTTTTGGGTGTGGCAGGAGCTCAGTCCGTAGGCGGGTTGGGTACCGGATGTTTGCTGGTTTGGTTCAAGTCCCCGTACGGATTGGTAGCTGGAGATGTTGCCAGTTCACCTCGTGGGCAGTGCCAAGGTGCTCTTGAGCAAGGCACCAAACCCCTCCTCAACCGCTGAGGGCTCCTGTAAAGCAGTCGCAGCCCAATCACTCTGACATCTCAACATTAGTGCATGTATAGGACCTGAGCCTGTGTGTGTATTTCCGGCCTGTGTAGTGTGTAATAACAGAGTAATTTCCTCATAGGGGATCAATAAAGAGTATTGATTATGAATTATAAATTACATTTTGAAAGACAAGAATACAAGTTACTGATCCTAGCTGTTAAGGCTACAGGACACACTGCTACTTGTCACAAGTTTGAAGTCAGCACAGTTGACACAAATTAATACAATTTTATTTAGTTATTGAGCATACCAAGACATCAAATATATTTTTTAAATAAATATTGGCTAGGGAATAACTCGTGTACTGAAACCGAAAAGTCTGTCAGTATGTTTCAGAGTAGCAGGAAAGATACAAAGTAAAAATGTACAAAGATAGATGAAAGCGGTAAAAATACTCCAACAGCAGGCCCCTCTAATATATTGTGATGTCAACAATCGGTCTGTGAAGGAATGCTGCAACATAAATTTTCTTATAATAAATAAATGAAATATGTTGTGGTGATTCATTTCAAAGTGTAAGAACACATGAAAGTCACTGTAACAAAAGGTAATTCTACAGTCTTTAAGGTGTTCGTAGGCCCAGTTTTCCTTCAGGCATATCTCATTATATAATCTCTGCATGTATTAAAAATGTTTAATTTATGAATGAAAAAATAAAATAAATGATAGACGGGATTATAAGGCATTTCTATTCTGTACAAGAGGGGACGAAGAAAGGCCGGGTGATATGGAAAAAAATAAAAATCAAATATCACAATATTTTTTACCAAATATCTCAATATCGATAGCGCAACAATATTGAGGTGTTGACACTTGGGGATTTCACAAAGTATTTACACAATGAGATTTTTGATAAATAATCATCAGTAATGTGGATATAATGACTAAGTGGGTAAAGGCAAATAATAAAACAGTTACAACAGTCTGGCAACAGAAAATGACATCACTTTACTGTAATGTAGCCTTAAAAACCAGGAAAAGACAACACTTATGCCATATTACGATATCCAAAATCTAAGACAATATCTAGTCTCCTATCACCATATTGATATCATATCGATATATTGCCCAGCTCTAGGACAAAGTTTGTTATTTCACATCACAATATTTGCACTTTGTATTAACATTAAGACCATCTTAACTACAAGCGGGTCAAATGAAATGCAGCCACGTTAAATGTTTTAGTATCGCTGAATCTAAAATTACACATTGTGGAACCAAAAACACATCTATGTGATATTTTTATCCTAAGCAGAGACTTCCACACCTTCATGTTTTATAAAGAAACATCTCAGTTCGTCAAACACTCTGCTTAAAGCCTGCATTAAGAGCTGCTGAGTCCATCTGTTTGGGTACCCCTATTTTTAGACTTCTGTTAAGTGTTTTTAATCTGTTGTCCAAACATCAGATGACATGGGTCAAAATTCATTCTGCAAAGCGGGAAAAATGGTTTAAACAAATATTCTGGTATTGACGCAACAGAGTGAAATGTAGTTATTGTGTTTAATTTCATGTAATTATTTTATTTATTTATGTATTTTAAAGAAATAATCGGATAATCTGAGTCTAGTGTAGACACCCCTCAAAGTTTGGGGAGGGTGAAAAAAAAAAAATGAAGCCAGGCTACGACGTACAATAAATCGTTGAGGAGTTGGGGAATATGGGCCTCCGGTGAGAATGAGCCACTGATAAGGTGATAAAAGAGAAGTGTTTTTTTTCTTCCCAAAGCTGCAAATTCCTCTGAGTCGTATGGAGTGTGACGTTCACAAGCACACACTAGAACGTCTTAGAAAGTAGGGTGACATAGCCCTGACCAAAGTAGACCGAGGGGGGCAGACCAAGGACCTGACATGCACTCGTCCCTCACTCTGACTCATGCTTAGGCGCTCACCACCGACCAACACACAGTGAAACCTCAGTCCCAATGCCAGGTTTTGTCACTGGGCAGAGAAGCGGTTGGCTACAGTAAAAGCATGACGTGATGCCCCTTCCTCTATGCTCCCCCTGCCTGTGCAGCAACAGAGGGGTAAAAATATCCCACCAGTGAGTTCAGACAACCAGCTCATAAATTAACACTAAAAACTCCAGCAGACAACAGTGGGCCAGTCGCTGAGAGACTGAAACCACTCAGGTGGCCACTGATCATAGATCTGGGATCAGCTTACAAAACCCTTTTCCTAAATTTACCCATGAGGAGGTGGTGAATAACAACAGGTTCTGGATCAGTTTTCACCTAAGTCACTATTTAGCTGTATGCTAACATGGAGAGCTATTTTCCAAAATGGCTCTAGGGTACTTTGTTCCAGGAAATGTTATGAGGTGAGATGTAGGCTATTAGGCTTAAATTGGGAATTGTGTATAGCAGAAAGGTCTGTTCTTAATTTTCCGAGTTTACACAAAAAATATAAAGTATAGGTTTAGCCTCAGCTATTCGCGCATATCTTATTAAGGCTTGCCTGTAATGAAGCGCAATCTCTCAAGTAGAAACACAATGTTCCAGCAAACTGCTTGACTGGGTCAAAAAAAAAGAAGAAGAAAAAAAAAAGGGAAAAAACAACAGGACAGAAGAGTGATGATCTCCTCTGAAGAAACTCAACTCTGTAATGGACGGACAGGGATTACAGACGTTAAAACATCCTCCATCTGTAATTCACTGTCACCCTGCCATCATCTCTGAATCACTGATCCATTTTGCAAGTGTGCGAGACCTTGCTAAAAGCATCACTGTTGCACCCATTTGTGTTTGTAGTGGTGGTGGTGGTGGGGGGGGGGGGGGGGGGGGGGGGGGGAAGAGGGAAAAAAGCATGCAGAAAAGACAAGTTAACAGCTTGCTGTGCCGTTTCAAAGCACCCTCTGTCCTGTAACAACCACCTAGCTAGTTTCTCACGCAGGGAATGGGACACACTGATCAAATAGGATTTTAATGAACATCAGCAGTTGAAGCCTGAGGAGTAGACGCTATGATGGCTTAAAGCTACCGACATCTAGGTTGGGTTGGATTTTCATCATCAAACGAAAAAAGAAAAACATTCCTTTGCTGGTGCCTCGCTAACAGAAAAAAAAAAAAAAGACTGTGAATCTACAGTGTCCATTCAATCACAAGGAAGAAGCAAATGAGAAAGCAATTGCTGACAAGGCCAAGTGTAAACCATGATCATGTCATACCAACCCCGCATTATACTCAGAAAACGGATAAGAAAAACAGGTTCTTCTCTAAAGGCTTTCCTCTAGGAGCCTCTTGGTGGGAGGGAGAGTAAATAAGATGTCATCAATAATAGACAGTGGATGTTCTGAGCAGTTCTGCAGACACACAGACACACACACACACACACACACACACACAAGCTCCGACTGATTCCTATCCTGCAGACAGGCCTGCCAACCGCCAGGCTTTTTGCACACGCTCAGATTCACTGTCCTGACTAATCGCTTGTGATAGGGGCCTTTGCCATAATTACCCAGGGCCTTATCACAAACTTATGCGATGCATTTTTCATGTCCTGGCTGCTGGCAGTGCCTTCACTGTCCGTGCTGGCAGTCAATCTACAAAAAAAAGACCGATCTCAGACAAAAATCTCACACCACACACACACACACACAAGTTCAGATGGGGCGAAATGGGTGAAAGCAGGGTGAAGGGCCAGAGAAGAGAGAGGGGGAAAAAATTTAAAGGAGGGGAGGGGGAGGTGAGGAAGATTGGATGAGGGGGGGGCTGGCAGGAAGGGGGTGGGAGATAGATAGTGAGCAAAGAAAAGAGAAAGCAGTCTCAATTTTTTACATAATGCATGAACAAGGGGGCACGAGTAGGAGGACCAAACAGGATCAAATAAATAGGAGAAGTGAAGCCTTGATGATGTGGCATAAGTGCAACACAAAGCCCGCTGGGAAGACTTGTTCACTGTCCTTTTGTCTACCCAGTCATAGGGGCATCATGACCTAAATAAAAGTTTAAATCCCAAGCCTGCGCGAGGTACAAAATTATGTATGAACAATTGGGCTAGCCTACATAATGCAATCTTATGTTAATGACGACGGCGACCGAGCTACTAATATTCATAAAATTGTGATTTGAAATTCAGCAATGCACGTTAAATGCCACGGGAAAACACAACAGTGCCATTGTCTACATGTCTTGTGATAGGTCAAACACGCTCTAATATACACTAGCTATATTCATACACTGGATAGGCCCAATATCTTTCTCATATCCTCCACTGTGGCTCTTCTCCGTGCACGCCGAAATTAGTGGCGTGCGTGAGGCTGGGGCATTTCTGGAGTTCATCATAATCAACAAGGTCACGATCTTTCATATTTCTACTATCATCCTATGTCATTGCATCGTGTCAACAAACACTGTCCCGTCCACTTCCACAGACGTGGCAATGTCTGTTTAAAAAAAAAAAAAAAAAGAAAAAAAAAAAACCCTCACAGTGTATAATTGCCGTCAGGGGGAAACCGAGAAGAAAAACGGCCAAGTTGATCAACCATAATTACGGAGACGACTTAAATATAAACTGCTTCAAACCCGTTAGCCGATAAGGTTGCTAATGTTTTCATTCGCATTCAACAAAACTTACCAATTTGACAGTTAAAAGCAGAAAAAAAAACAACCAAGCAAAGCGGTGTTGTGTGTCTGAGCTGCCCGTCTCAACGTTCGGTGTCACCACAGCGCCACCGTATAATGAGTCGCACTTATTTTTCCCCCAAATTATCCAACCTTACAGCGGCTAAGCGTCGGGCTAACTACGGCTATTTGCTCTAGTAAAAGTTGAAGAACACGCAATAAAGATAGCTAGCCGAAAGCTTTTGGCCAAAGCCCCGCCGTTCTGTTTTTATTTCGGCGCTTCCCCGCGGCGTCGCCCCGGCTTGCCCAGTTGCAGTGTCCGATCGATGTTGAATTGAACAAAGAGGATCAATTTCTGATCAGCGAGAGAGCCACTTTCATCAATGTGAGGAAGAGGTCTTGAATTCTCTTCCGAAACACCTACGAGACGACCGCGGTAAAAACACAAAAACACAGCGACGGAAAGAGACGAGACAGCCGAAGCGAATAGAGGACAGGCGATTTAAACGGAGGTTAAACTGACCTGTAGTTGTTGTAAGTCAAAGCGCTTCCAATATTGAAACATCGATCCTGCATTGGCCGCCATCTTGAGACATATTGAGACAGGAATGAGATGCTGATAGAGAGCGCGGGGGTTGGAGTTCAGTGGAAAGGACCGGGCGGCCGGAACACCCGGACCGGATCCGCCCCACGACTAACCCGGGTAACAGCTCCTGTGCGGAACGGAGTCCGCTCACAAGAGTGTTGCCTTAATAACGCCATTATAATTGCTTAAATAGCTTCTTTTTTTTTTTTTTATCAACATTCAGATTTTACAGGTAAATAACCGAGCTGGTAACAAATTACTCTTCGTTTTTATTACCTTGAAATACACGAAATTGTGAGCGCCAGATCAGTTTGGTGTAGTTTGTGTGATCATTAGCCTATGTTTTATGGAAAGCAAATATCATGCAAAATAATGCCAGGAGGCTACTTGGAAGCCATATCTAAAAAGAAAATTTAAATTCTTTTTTAAAAAAAGCATTCAGGAGGATTGTTTTCTCTGAGCCATGTGGAGCTGTATAAGACCATTTAGACCAGCATGTATGTATTACCCATATTACACCAATGATCATTGCTTATCATTACTCCGCCAAAAAAAATGTCAAAATTAGAAATGAAATATACACAATTGTTAGTTAGTGATTTTTTTTGTTTCCATTCAGCTCCTTGGACTTTAGCTAAAACAAATGCACATTTTTGAAACTGCTAATTTACACTTGTACAATTGCATACATTTAACCAAAAAAAATGCATTAAATGTATGAACACTATAGCCTATGTTTATATTTTGTAGTTGTTTGAGGGATCCCAGTGAATGGCTTTTGTATTGTTCCATTATGGACGTGTATAAAGGGCAATTGTAATAAAAAGTCAAATATAAATTGAAACAAATGTAATGCATTAGCACTGTTGAAGTAGAATCCATGCTAAAATTGTTTGTCTAAATTGTTCAAACAAAACATTCAGCCATAATGAAATACTATGATGAAAATCAACAATACAAATCATTTGAGTTTCATGATAAACACACACATATATATAAATAAATAAATATATGTGTATATATATACACACATATATTTATTTATTTATTTTTTTAAACATGGTGGATCTATACAAACTCAGCATATGCAACAAAGCAGGCTGCTGACAACCTGCTGAACTTGGCCATTTAAAAATGGGTAAAAGATGGAGTGGACTTCCACCTGGCACACGCCATTTCCAGGTTCAAGATCTTCTCATTTTACTATACATGAATCAGTAAGCCAGCCTGATGTTCTACTTCAGGGCATTCCTTTGCTACACAGCTATTAATCAGATTAGTTATTCAAATAAGATTGTTGTGGTGTTAATCCAGTTAGGTCATTTCTGCAGCAGGGCAGCCCAGTGGTTAGAGTGTCAGAATGAAACATAGTATCTGCTGTTGAAGTGACCTTGAGCAACACACTGAACCCTGGCTGCTCCTGAGGCGTCACTCCTGCTGACCATGTCCTCCGAGCCCTTTCAGCTTGTGGATATGCAGAGAATTTCTAATTACACTGTATGTATGTATGTATGGAGTGCCCTAAATTCCTGCGTCAAACTGGGCCGATTGTTCATCTTAAAACCCACCACGCCTCAGCTTCAGCCTTCCATTGCTCTGCAAAGCGGAGCCGAGCTGCTCAGGTTTATCAGGGCAACACATCTGTTTTACACGTTGTTTTCATTTTTAGCATTTTGTGGGTTCCCAAATGTGACTTGTCGAGTGTATCGTGAGGCCTTGGCTGTGTGGAAAATCAACGCCTGCGTTCACACTTTAAAGGTTTTTTGGTTTTTTTTCTTCAACGCTCAGAGGCTCCAGCTTTTAAAATAAATATTTTATTGTTTGATTTTTTTTTCCCCTAATCATTTTCATTTCTTTACAGCCATTGCACTTTAATTGCATTCACTAAAAATAACACAAGAATTTGCCATGGATAATAACAGCTCTTTCACTGCACTTGTGTGGATACAAAGGTGGGCATTTTTGTGTTTTGACTTAGCTCAACTTTCAGGTCATTACTTGATTTGATTGGAAGCTATTTGTGTCTCCCCCAACATTATGAATGGTACTCAGTGCTCAACTAATAGCCTCAATAGCTTTGCCTTATTTTATTAGTTTTTATGTAGTTTGCCTTTGACACTCAGTCACATGCAAATAGGACAACAGCTTACTAGGAAAAATAACATATAGCAGCATAATGTGTGCCAATTTCTTTATCAGGTCTGCACTATGAAATACATAATGAATACCTTTTGGACTAAATACTGCATATGAACCAATGAATCCTGTTTAATCCTCTCATTTCTTTCCCTTTCCGCCATGTTAATCAGTGTTTCCTTGGCTTGGCCTGCAGGACCTGTGATGCTACCTATCATTAAGCCAAACCAGAAATACAGGTCTGAGATAATCCCTACAGGCTTAGAAGCTTTGCAGTGTGTCCATTATGATGTGTTTGTATAGTTTTCTCCTACTAACACACACACAAAAATTCACAAAACTAAAAGGAAGAAGATTTTATGTTTTTATGGCACTGCTATTACTATGAAATTAAAAGTATTCATTAATATTTTATCAAGAAATAATACCATCTGATGGTAACTCCAAAATGCATGGTATTTGTTGAGACATGTTATACATTTATTTAACAATACTGACTTTGAACTTTATAGATAACACAATGATTAATGTTTTAATTAGTGTAAGGTGATACAGTTACTTTCTTTTCAGTAGTTATGTCATTTATTGTGTCATACAAGTGCCCATATGACACCAAAAACACGGTTGCAGTGGTGAAACATGAGTAAAATGTCTTCCATGTAACATTACACTGCAAAAAAAAACAAATATTTTCTTTCTAAAAACCTTAAACAGGTTTTTATAATTGTCCATCCAAAAGAAATGATCAGAAATGAAGAAAATGTATGGAAAAAAATGCAACGCTTAAATTATGATACAATGAACAATAATACATACTTCCATTTTTACATAAAACACATAAGATACTATACAGTTTCTCACCAGGGAGACAATTAAACATGTCTGTTTCTATAGCTAATGTACGTAAGATCTTTGATTTTTACTTAAATTCTGCTTCAAGGAAGGCTATCAATGCTTTTTGTACGTAGCCCCTTTACTGTGTTTTAATGCAAAATTGTATCTAGTAAAGTAATCCTTTCATTTTGTAAATTTATCTTAATGCAAACTTTGTTATAAACATTACAAATCAGTTGATTTTGTACTGCGGGCGTTGTTCTCAAACTCTCCGAATTTCAGCACACAGTATCTCTTCCTATTTGACTGAAGCTTCACTAGGCTCTGGATTACTTTGAAGCAGTCGGAGGTACACAGTGTAAGTCGGAACAAGTAAGAGTCTGAGTTATCAATCCACCTACAAATTATCATGTTCCTGCTACTGAGGCTCATGCACGTCTGGCATTTAATGACTTGAGGGTTTTTTCCCCCCTCACTTGTCTTTTTACTACACTCCATGTTAAAATTAGAGAGAAGGGAAAAAAACACAGCGTAAATTATTCTTGACTATTGGATAGCATACAGAACATGTTGGGGCCCACAGATGTAGCCTCTAAAAAAGACTCATCAGTTCATGTACATTTGGTTAAAGTTTAAACATGGAGAAATTACCACACATTCTTTGTGTCAGTGCCATTATACAACTAGATATTATGCCCCTAAAATATAGCTACAGGGTAGAAAATAAAACAGCCATTCTGTCCTTTAGCTTTCCCACTTTTCTGTGTTTGTGTCCCTTGTCCTGCTGCTCATTGACTCTGCCTGTAAGGTGCTTTTAGCAGGCCTTGTGTGGCCGGCTTAGAGATAGATGCGAGGCCCTTGGGAGCTGCAGGCAGAGGCAAAACACTGATCATGTCAGACAGGCTGGGGAGGCTGCATAAGATCATCATCAGCCAGCAGTGGAGTGAATCGCCGCAGTGGCACTTTCACACAACCTCTGACCTCTGGGGTAACCTCCGGGGTCATGATCAAGGTCAGGGGTCGGCGAGGGCCTCTGCGATCGGGTAGCTCGCAAGCCCCTCCTGCCGTTACCACCTCTTTCTTTCTTCACGTTATTCGGGGATTTTTTCTGCTCTTTTCTCTCTCGCTCTCTTTCTCTCCTTCCCTCACATTCTATCTGTTTGTCTATCGCTCACACTCTCTTCCACTGGCCGGGACCAATTGAGACATCCCATCCCCTGGGAGTGCAAAAAAGGAAAGCAAGAGAAAATCAATAGGGAAGATGAGTGAAGACCTGGGGGTCCCATCAACAACTGAATGCTTCTCTCTGTGCTGGTATGACACACACACACACACACACACACACACAGATACACACACACACACAGATACACAGTGTTACTTCTGACAAACAGGAAGGTTGCAGAAAACATGGGATTGGAAAATGTACAAAGCTAGAGAAAGACTTCTGTCTGCAAAATGTGTGTGTGTGTGTGTGTGTTTGCCCTGTAATGACACTAATCATTACCTAATTCTCATAAGAGTGTTTACACTTTCCATGTTAAATGACCTGGGCTGGATCTGTTTGTGGAGATTCAAGGTGTGCAACAACCAATGAAAGCGCTTGATGACAAAAAAAAGTTTTATAGCATGAAAGAAGTGGAAAAATGGAAGCAAAAATAAACGCCGAGCTTTGGGTATTACCCTGAATGTAATATAAGCTGAAAAAAAATGTCAGCATATCACCAATCAGTACAACTTTTATTTCTTTCTTTTCTCCAATTTCTCCACCTAAAAAAGGATTCAAATAAACAAAACTGAACTGAAAGAAGACAAACAAAACTCATTCCTACGCGTGATTTCCTGACCTCAACCCCCTTTGCTATTTCGGAGGAAATACATACATGTGTTTATAATGTTTGGGCCTTTCCATGTCTCCATAACTTATAAGGTTGCTGAGTTTCTTCCCAACACAAGATAACCCCAGGCAGGACATTAAATGATCGGCTGAAAATAGAACTGTTCAGATGAAAGGGAGGATAAATAATGCAGAAAGAATACAAAACCTCTTATGGGGATAACTAGACACACACACACACACACACACACACACACATGCACGCATGCACTTACACAAACACACAATGAGATCCTCCATGGTGAAGAAAAGTGAATGGATAACAGGAAGGAGGAGGACCCAGTGGAGACACACATGCTTCTTGCTTCATCTCCTCCCACTCCTCCTTGTCTGCCATTTTTTTCCACTCACACTCCGACTTCATGACATCCTCTGTCTGCGGGGAGGCATAATGTTGTCCCAGTCACGCTGTGTTTTTCCTGGCCACCAGAGATCAGACACAACACAGTGCAGGATTTCCAACTCCGCCGCCTCATCATTTTTTCATTAGTTTTGATCAGAATGCACTCACGTAACGACGATCTGGATCGTTGAGCCTTTATCACAGAGAATAATGTGTCACTATCTGAGATTTTTGTTTTCATTCCTGCATTTGTTTAGGTTAGATCACCAAATTAAAACGGTGAGACATTTGAGATGTTTGGTTGGAGGGTGTTGCAATGCTGGGTCATGTAAAACATTCAAGACAAACCTTTCCAAAGCCTCGCTGCTGCTTGCCTAATTTCCAGATTAAATGTTTATTCATTGGTCAAATTAAACATGCATGTTTTGAGAGAAAAAAAAAAAGCCCTATGTCCCTACACAACACTGGCTGCACGGGACACTTCCCAGGGGGGCTTTGTGTTTGTATAGGGAGACACCTAGTGGTGAACGACGTGTAGCGTTTATGTAGGGCAGAATGAAAGATTGAGGGTGCTACTACACGGTTTATCTCAAAAAGATTTCATTAGACAACCCATTCAATCTAAAGGGATTATTTGCAAAGTAATGTAATATGAGTTTATTGTCTATCACTCTAAATTAGGCTCCAGTTTTGCCAATTCTCCAAACTCTATTGTCTTCTACATTGACTCCAGGCCTCAGACTTAAAATAATGTGCCTTTATAAACAGAGTAATTTACAAGTTAAATTAAAATATGTCTTTTGTTTTACAAAATGACCTCTGCTTACTTCATCAGCAGGGCACCGCGCCCTGGGCCAAAGTGTTTACCCAACTTAAAAGTGCCTGGGAGGCCAACCGACCGTCAGCAGGCCGCACAAAAGCCCTATTCACCGGTAACAGGAACCCTGACCAACGCTGCCACGTCCAAATGTTTGAGCATAGCCTACCTCCCTGGTGCAAATGGGTTTTTTTACTCTCTTTTGACCATTGAGGAGGACAGATATATAACAGGCGACAACAATACAAATGGAAGCAGTGGCTCCATTGTCAAACAATCTGACCTAATGTTATCTGGATTCCTTATCTCACCCTACCTCATTCGGGCTCACATAATGACGAGACAGGAGGACATAAAGGTGTGTCAGCAGGCTGCAATTATTTTTGTCCTTTACATTTCCTGAAATGTGCAGTGACATACTACTTTGTGGACCAAGGGGACCTCTGTAAGAGGTTTTTGGACTTTGGTGGGACCTGCAGGGTGAAGGGTGTCGATGGGAGTTGGGGCTCATTTGAGAGCAGCGGGCCGCTCCACAATCACAAGGCGATCAGGTTTGTCCCAGCAGGAGATATGTTGTGTACTTGTTCTAAAAAGGACCTGCTCCTCTGTGTGTGTGGCCATCGTTGGGTTTCTGGTCCTTCTGGGATTCTGCCTGCTCTATTTACCGGACCCGTTGACGCTGGAACCGTTAGTCTCTGAGGAGAACAGCGCAGCGACCCTCCTGATATGGACGCATCCATTTGGTCGGTACCGCAAGCTGCCGGACTGCTTTGCGCTCTATCAGATCGGCGGGTGCACGCTCACCGACGACGGGCGCGCGTACCCGCAGGCTGACGCCGTGATCATTCACCACCGGGAAGTTGCCACCGGCACCGCTGATCTGCCACAGGAACCGCGGCCACGTGCGCAAAAGTGGATATGGATGAACTACGAGTCCCCCGCGCACACACCCGGACTGTGGCGCTTTGAGGATGTGTTTAACCTCACAATGACCTACCGGACAGACTCAGACATTTTTCTGCCCTACGGGTATTTGCTCCCCCGTGACCATAGAACCGATGGTCTCCAGAACCGCTTTGCTCACCCGCTCCGCGCACCCTCGCGCTTACACCTCCTCCGGCCCCGCCTCCTGGCATGGGTCATCAGCAACTGGTCGGAGTCCCATGCGCGCGTGGCCCTCTACTACCAGCTCCGCCGGTACATCCAGGTGGATGTGTTCGGGCGCGCGGGTCGGCCGTTACCGGAGGAGAGCGGCGGCAGCGTGGTGCGGCTGGTCGGACGGTACCAGTTCTACCTGGCGCTGGAGAACTCGCAGCACACCGACTACATCACAGAAAAGCTGTGGAACGCGGTGCGGGCCGGTGCCATCCCGGTGGTCCTGGGTCCCTCTAGGCAGAACTATGAGCGCTTCCTGCCCCCCGAGGCCTTCATCCACGTGGACGACTTCCCCACAGTGCGAGGGCTGGCCCGGTACCTGCTGATGCTGAGGCGCAACCCGG
>NC_045735.1:28113633-28119832 GCF_008692095.1 Etheostoma spectabile | reverse complement strand
AGCAGCACCTGGACTGGAGAGGGAGCTACAGCGTGCACCAGCCCACCTTCTGGGCTGAACACTACTGTACGGCCTGCAGGGCGGTGAGGAGGAACAGAGGAAGAACCGACGTGGTTGAAGACTTGACACAATGGTTTCACTCGTGAAAACAGCAGAATCACCCCACGCACCTGATTGAACCCAGAGACTCTCTGTGACAGTGGGACATACTGTCCACCTGATGAAATCTATTTATCAGCAAGCACCCCTGATTGTCTGGGAGACTGTTGATTTCATTTTATTTATATCTATTGAAATCCAAAACATGGATTTTGCACATGCCTATCCCAAAAAAAGTAAACTTTCCATTCTCTGTTGGCCATGCTGAGCTTTTACATTAGGCCTAATTGAATGTCTGCTGATTGCATTACAATGCGAAATGAAAATGAGACAAATGAGCTTGCAAAGACAAGACTAGCTTGAGACAATTCATCGCAGTAAAACAGTGTTTCAGTTTGCCAAATATGTCAAAATCCTCGCTTTCAACTTTAGCATCAAGTGACACCTTACTGACAAATAATAAAGATGATCAAAGGTTAACTGTGACACATTATCTCATGCAAGTTTCACTTTTGCAAGGGGACTTTACACACAGTTGAAATGGAAATTCGGGCTTGAATGGTAGAATGAAACTTTTTTTTGAAGAGTGGTTATTAGTGGACTAATATCAAAAACAATTGATGTGGGATAGATGATGAAAAGATGCAAAAAAAAGCGGGCTTCAGGGTTGCGGTAAAGAAAGTATTCAGAGGGAGTGTGTGAATGAATGTCTAACCTGTTGTTTGGTTCTGGGAGGCATTATCGAGACAACTCCAGAAAGTAAATGAATACCTGCCTGTTTGTCTCTTACATGTATACCTGCGGGGTTAGCACTGAATCATGTTCATCATCCCTGGATCTGGTATACTGTCGATCACCATATGTTCGACGCTTGTGTTATAGCAGGCCATGCATCCCTAAAATAGCACTCCGAGTGCTTGCTTTGTGTCTGCACATCATTGACCGCTTGATTGCAACACTGACCTCAATTACTTTAAAGGTGTTGTTTGACCTCTTTGTTCATACCTATTGCACCGCTTGTTAGAAAGAAAGACAGCTGCACTATGTATTTACACAGCCTTGCTCAGTTTGCTGATGTTTTTTTCTATCCTTCATATATTGTCAGCAATAAGAGAACGGAGGAGGAGGTGAACATGCACGCTTTAGGAGTCACTTGATAGGAATCAGAAGCTGTGATGTGGATCATTTAAATTTACACCTCTGAGTTAGTGCCTTGACACAGAATTAACACTTTACACTGTCAAATGAGACATTTCCTGCAGGCACAAGGGCAGCGAATAATATTGCACCCCATAATGAGCTGATGCCTCAACAGCTGTTGAAACCGCTGACATCTATCAGCAGTAATGCTTTCAGACGGCCAGAACGTCCAGACCCCTCATCCCTGTCATAATCCCATTCATGCACATGAAGGAGTTATAAGCATATCTAGTTACTGTGAGTACAATCACGCTTTATGTTTTCAAATATAGATCCACTACATGTTCTGAAGCTTGTTTGTCATGTCCTTATTCAGTACCTTTTTTGCTGTGGGAAGTATGTACAGCATGGCCTCTGTTGTTTGGACAGAACAGGTGCTGAACAGTTGACCTAGTATTACACACAGAAAGGGTGCTCTCCTTATTGTTTCTTTAGAGCTCATCTGATAACAAAGAAGACTGCAAGAAGATCCGCCTGATGATTAAGAGGCTGTACGAGATATCTAGCATGTTTATTGCACTCGTTAAATTGTTATTAACTATTGCTTCCCATTTTATTGCAATTTCTGGTCAGTATGGATACACACTGGATATCGTCTTTCATCAAGGGAAAAAAGGTCGAATGCAACAGAAATATAATCAGCTAGTCGACTGTTTGTGTATTGTGTATGTCTTTGGTGTTTCTGCTGACTGAGTCTGAGTCAAACCTCACATTGGTCTGACTCAACGGAAACACTGTGGACCTCCTCTCTCATGGGACACATCTGTTATGTTACTTGCACCGAAAAAGGCCAAGAAGGAGGAGGCTCCGACGGCCGACTGTTGGAGCAGAACCAACTCCTGGAGTTCAGAGAGGTAAGAGGACAGATGCCATGTTCATATAATACTCTGTGTCGTTCGGTCTTGTGTGGAGCTGTACTGCCTCTCCTGGTAACCTGTGTAACTGTCCTCAGCTTGCAGGCTTTCACCTTCATGGACCAGAAGAGAGACAGTGTCATCAAAAAGAGCAACCCAAGGGATACTCGTGCCTGGGTGAGAATTTATTAGCTATTAGTCGTAAAGGCACGGATTTGAAAAGCATGACTGGATTTTGATTTCCACGTAACATGCTGTATTTCAGAAGGAATAATCTATATCTCACATTGACTTATTTATTTACACTGTAATTAATGATCTTACTCTTTTACAATGTTCATACATTGAAATGTGTCAGTACCAAGGTTGTGATGGTTGTGTTAGTCTTCTAATCAATGTTAATTTACTTTCCAGAAAAACTTCAATTATTTTTATTGGAATTCAGATTTTCACGAGATCTATTTATATATCAGCAATTTTATTTAATATTAAATCCATTATCAGTCTTGTGTGAAGTGCTGAAAAACACGAGTGCATAATGGATAATAAAATAGATTAATTGAATCCAATTTTAAAAAACGGTTTGATTTTCCGTTTTTTTCTTGTACACTATACTAAAATTGTAACTTGGCTTTGACTGGGAACCCTAATTAATATTGAAATATTTAATTTTAGTTTGGTTTGTGTTATTGTTTTAAATGATATTGATTACTTTTTTAATGCTTAGTTCCAGTTTTAGTTCAGTGTTGCTTTTATTGTCTCTTAAAGGAAAACTCAGTCAACTATAATCTTCATGTGAACAATATTTCATAGTCATTTTCTTTGTTGAACTTTAGCATTTGCCAAAAAAAAACATAAGGAAATTAAGAAATTGACACATCAAGTGTAATGTGAAACCGGGTCAGTGAGGTGTACATCTTGTCTGTACAGTTTACAGTTGTAATACTCGCAGTTTTACCTGTGCTTTTGTGTTTTGTGACCCAGATGAGACGATTCTCTTTCGCCTTCGAGGTCTTTGACCCAAAAAGAGTCCCTAGGGGGACAGTTTGCACACACACCACAGAAATGACTGTGCCTTAGATGAATATGAATAACTTTGCACAGTACAAAAAGGTAAATCACTGCCAAAGTTCCGGAATGCAGACAATGCATATCATGGTCAGTGAAATACAGATCGCAGTTAATTCAAAGTAAAAGAGATGGGAAACCGTAATTCTTCTTTCCTGTTGCTCTCTTGCAGGATTAAATATCACCTCATGTCACAGGCTGGCAAGTTTACAGAGGATGAGGTGAGTTGTTGCTTGGCAACAGGGTGAAATATTGGATGTATCAATATGCGATAGTGATTCAAAGATACCGGCGGTGGTGATACTGTTGAACTAGTTGAAGGTGAGCGCTGATGAATACCCAGAATCTGAAACAATTTAATTTGATTTAAACCCCTTAACTATCAGCTCCAGCTTATTACAAAGATCCTTCTCTGCTTTCTTCCAGACCCCCTCTTCACTAACAGTGCCATTCATAACCTACATGGCCCCTGGCAAGAGACTCAGTAATCTCATTTGTACAGCAACAGATGTTTCTCTTAAAAACATCCGTTGACTGGGGAGTGAAAAGTCTGCCTCTCATTCTCTCAAGGGATCAAAGAGACCAGTCTAATCGCTATGAAATCTGTCACATTTGTACTGGTTTGAAGAGACATATTGACTTACAGTAGGCTTACTATGTTGTGAAATGTCTCCCTGTCACACAGCCTACACATATTTTATGGGGAAGCTTTTATGCTCTGTACATCAAAAGACTGCACAAAGGGGGGGTGGGGTGGGGGGAAGAGAAAAGAAAATGCATATGAAATAACAAAACCCCCAGACAAATAAACAGCAGTGTTCCCATAGCAGCGCGGCGCAGTAATCTGACGGCTGGTTTCCCATGGCTGTGTCTCACTGCCCCATAGACCTCCACTCTGTCTCACTGATGGCTCCTGTGATTGCAATCATCCATCTTACTGTCAAAGGGCAAGAAATGGGAAATCACACACACCATCTCTCTCTCGCTCTCTCGTGTCCAGCAAACAAGCCACCCCACTGTGAGCGCCGTGCGTCCGTTTGTTTGTATGTATGTGTGTGTGGCCATGCTTATATGATCTACAGAAAGAACATGTGTGGGTGTGCATCTTTGGTTGTCTGTGCCTGCCCATTATACTGCATGATCAGTCACTGGAGTGTACATGGGGGAGCGGTGGACATGTCTGATCTTGCAACTGATCAAAAGCACCAGAGACTTGTTCCCTTGTGGCCATGCAAGCGGGCCTCATATCAACATGTCTCTGTTCAGTAGACAGGAAAAACAAGAGGAGAGAGACAGACAGAAGAGGAGGAGGAGGAGGAGGAGGAGGAGGAGGGGATGGGGTACATCAGTAGGCTGTGTAGTAAGACAGAAACAGCCAGACAAGGCACAGATGAAAGGGTGCATAAAGAGGCCAGAGTGGAATATATGACAATGATACATAACCGCACTTATCTCTCTGTTCTGATGTGCTAATTGAAATGGCAAGAGCCAGCTCTGTATTTGTCTATAGATGTAACAGCATGTTTGATATTTCTCTTTACGCAAACTTGACAGCTCTCCTCATCACAAGAGTTCTGGATAAAAAAATATATAAAAAAAGTTTACCTGTTTGCTTGCCGGTAAAACTTTCCTCTGGATGTCACTTGTAACCTTGACGACAAGATCTTGTGTTATGTGATCACCCACGGAGAGGACAAAGAGCAGGAGTCAAAAGAGGAGAAAAGACAGAAGGATGAAAAGAAGTAGAAGCTGTAAATTGTCTTGCCATGCTGTGAGGTTGTGGTGCACAGTGTGTGTGTAAATGTAATCATGTGCAATAAAGTCGTGGCACTACGAAATGAATCCCTTTGTTGTTGGGACTTTAATCTTACTTCAATGATGAACACAGATACATACAATGTCTCGCAAATTTAACAACAAAGCACACCTGAACATTGCATAGTATAAAAGGTAATGAAACATGCACAGGACACAACAGAAGTGTTTAAATGGTAATCAGTAGACATAACATAACATAATTTATCAGAAATAACAGATACAGACAGGTCCATCTCTCTTTTGCTCGAATGGTTGAAGGAAAAGTTTGACATTTTGGTCTTCATTTTTGCAGAGAGTTAATTTAGAAAATTGATCCCACTCGGATGCGTGTGTGGTAAAAGCAGCTGCCAGCAGCCGTTTAGCTTACCTTAGCACACAGAAAGAGACAGCTTGGCTCTGTCCGAAGCTAAAATAAAACATCCCGTTGGTAGTCACACATCTTTCCACCACTCATTAAACATAGTCACACCACATAACTATCCTAAACCCACTTAATTTGTTGTGTTACATATTTGTTACCCCAGAGTTTTCACGAGAGCACAGTTTGAATTTGCTCAGTGAGTTACTCTGGCATTGAGTAATGCTGCTCATTAACTATACCCTTATGGCTGAGCTGCACCAATTACATCGATGTATCTGATATAGGCGGGCCAGAGGCGAGGTCAACAGATGACGACAGTTTAATCTACCAGTTAGCTCCGTTGGTAGCTAAGCGTATGGGGCTCTGGATGCGTCATCCCTTGTATTGTTGTACTTGGTCGTAGTGTTATCCAATTGCGTACAGTCAGATTCTCAAATGCATGCTTGGTGCCTTGAGTTGGGTCATTTTCAGTGCCAGACCTAGTCTGTCTATTAGCAGACCAAGCCAAGCTCAACAGATTTGAGATTGAGTGCTGGTCTGGGGAGTCTGGTCTGTTTTTTTCTCAGCACAAGAGGCGGGACCAACGGGCATAGTTAAAATGACTCTGTACGCAACTGGATAGCCCTTCAACCAATCAGACAAACGATCCGAGTGACGTATGAGCGACAGCCGCAACGGGTTGCTGCGCTTCGGTGGCGTTCGATGGCCGCTATGTGAAATGTAAACTAGAAGCTGCTTGGTTGCTTCTCTACCTTCACTGTGTTAAACCCACCAATAGCGTGCCAGGTAGATAAGCCAG